>NC_086109.1:65345352-65540352 GCF_963921235.1 Mobula hypostoma
CGAGGGTTGCTGGGCAGCGCGGCTCACTGGGCCGAAAGGTCAGGATCTCTAAATAAATAAAATGCTGCCTGATGTGCTGAGTATCTCCAGCATTTTGTTTTGATTTCAGATCAGCATCTACTTGCAAGTCTCTCTGCTATTTATAGACTTACTGGAGAACCTCAGGATTGGGGATCCTAGCTGGAGAGATGAGGAACAACGCTTCACGTGACAAACAATACCAATTTTTTAAATGCATTTGTGTTTATTTGTATTAAACCGCCACAATAGCATAGTAGTTCGCGTGACGCTACTGCAGCTCGTTCAATTCCAAGTCATCTGTACATCCTCCCCGCGGAGTGCATCTGTTTTCCCTGGGTGTTCCAGTTTCCTCCCACAGTCCAAAGACATACCGGTTAGTAGGTTAATTGGTCACTGTAAATTATCCCGTGATTAGGCTGGGGTTAAACCAGGATTGCTGGTCATCGTAGCTTGAAAGGCAGTATCTCAATAAATTAAACAAAATGTTGGCAATAAAATACAATACATACCCACAAACACAAAGTATATACATGTTTAAACTCCAATAGCCAGAGACCATTTCCTGCCTTTGCATCTCCTGAATAATTCGTGAATCTAGGTTTCTCAGAATGTTGGCAAGTGTTTACACCCACCACCCTATCCCCAACCAGATCATTGATATTATTTAATCCATGAACAGAATCACCAGGAGCAGTAAAACAAAATGATGCTCAGATCCTCAAAGGATCTCCCAGCAAAATTAAAGTCATCAAAAATTCTGACATTAGCAGCCTAAAAATCTCAGGTGTGATGCCATGGCAAGAGCACAATTCGCTCTTATCAAAAAGTGTATTTGAACCAAAAGAGTTCACGCGCATGCGCGTGCATGCACACACGCACGCACACACAGATTTGATGAACTACAATTCTAGATGCACGCAAAACAGAATTTAGATTCATGTGTCAGAAACAAAAATGGTAAGACAGAGGACTTTTAATTCTTCCTGTAATCAAGTGTTTTGCGTACTGCATGAAAGAACCTAAAGTAAATATTTTATTGTAAAAAAGTTTTTCTGCAAACACAAACAGAGCAATGCCAACAAATGAGGCCCAAAAATTGTTTTCAGATGCTCCCACAGAAACATTAGAAGAATGGAGACCAGCTTCTGTAAATAAAGACACCAGCCGTTCCTAGTCCTTTCTTGGTGAGCTCAAGACACCTTCTGGCAGATGGATGCCTCTTGGATGTTATTTGGTTTTCATTCGCACCCCCTGCCCAATTTCAATATTATCTATGCCACTAATAACAACTTCAATGCCCCTCTCCCACCACACACCAATCATGTCTTCCAAAAGATATAGAAGGAGGCCATTTGGCCCAGTGTCTGCTCTACTATTCAGCCATGGCTTGTTTTCTTTGAACCCGTTGAATGTGCAGTCTTGTCCACATAACCCTCAACCCTCGTACCAATCAAGAATTTATCCCACTCAATGTTGGCTCTTTCCTTAATGTCTCCTATCCATGACGACTCAACATGTCAGTCTACCCCCAACCACACAAAGCTGGCCCACCTTACCTCTACTATGGGAAGAGATATTCTGTGCACTTCACATCTTGGTCATGGATCAAATTGGCACAGAGCCTCACTAAGGGCACTGCACGTTACAGAGTCTATGCCAAATATCAAGCACCCAACTAGATGAATCCTGCACAAATCCCATTTTATTCTCCACAAATTCCCATCAACTGCTCCCAGACTTTACCAGTCACCTACACTTCAGGCAATCTACAGTGGCCAATTGGCATCCCAATCCAACAATTTTTTTGGTGTACGGGAGGGAAAAAAAATATCACACATCCTTGGTGACAACATGCAAACTCCACAAAAAACTCAGTCAGAAGTCAGGTTGAATATAGACCACAGTGCCACCTTCAAGATGTAGTAAATCAGTTATCACTAGCAGGATGTTCACCAAAAACCTGGGCATCTGAGGGAGATTTAAGGACAAAATAATGTTTAAGATACCATTTTAGGACAAAAGAATTTCCAGGGCAGTTGAACCAAGTCCTAACTTATTAAGGTTGGTCAGACATGACTCATAGCGAGACAAGATCCAGGAAAACACTACAGGAGGAAGTAGACCAAGATCTTGATCAAAGCGGTAGTGTTGGCTAGCAGACAGTTTCCATTGCAAACTTGCAGGACAGAATCCCAAAACATGTACTTTTACAAAATATCTTGGGATTTGCATGGGGTATCGGCGGCTCAGGAGCTCCTAAAGGAACTTCAAGACGATGGTGCAATTGTTAAGCTTGACTATGTCGGCACAGTGGTCCAGCAGTTTAATTCCAACCTCTGGTGCCGCCCATATGGAGTTTTCACATTCTCCTGCAAGCTTCATTTTCTTCCCACATCCCAAAGTTGAGCTGGTAGGCTAACTAGCTTCCATAAATTACTCTTAACAAAGGTTAATGAAAAGAAGAATTGAAGGGGAGGGGTTGGGCATGAGCATGAATAAATTGCTAGGTTTCAGGGGAACAAGAAAAGGGGAAAATAGAATTGATGCCATTATACCTTTAGGAACTGGCATGGGCTGAATGAGCTTCTTGTGTCATTACAAAATGTCAAATTTGCCAAACAGGTTTCCAGGTCCCCAAAACTGCTAAGTGTTAATCAAACTATATAAAAATAAAATTTCCAGATTCAAAGGATCTCAAGCTATTTCTCTTACTCAGCACATCATTTGAAGCTTTGATTGGTACGTTCAACTTCTTGTTTTGTACCTTTAAACCTAAATTTTAAACGTGGCCAGTAGGTTTTGGATCAGCGCCACATATTCCTATTTGGTTCAGGAAAGCATTCTAAATAAGCACACAATATAACTTAAACAAGTCACTGCACAGAAATACTTCTGAAAGTATTTTCTCACCCTGGACATTAATCATTAAGCAGTCAAGATAAATTTTGCATGTAACCTGTCACAATTTATTGATTCCCTTAAATTATTAAAAACTTAGAAGTTATAAACCTATTCTCTATACTGGTACCAGAATTATATATACAGCATATATGCAAAGATTTTATATCCAAACATCAACATTTAAAATGTCTTGTAGCATTAGCCTGAAGCACACAAGCACTTCAAGTTCTTTCTGTAACTACCTGCATTTCCCTTACAAAGAACAGCAGCTGTTAATACACATTCGCACACTTCTAATTATTTTAAATAATAGTTATGACTATAATCAAGCACGTACACACGTATTAAGTAGCTGTATGGTGGTTCCATCTTGAATCTTCTTTAAATAATAAAATTTTGACATAGTTCACAAATCATTTTGTATTTTACATATTTAAAATACAATGACACTTGGCATTTTCCAGCAATTACAATATTTGCTGAGACAGGTAGGGAAATGAAATTACAGTCTAATAATCTGATATAGCTCTGCTTTAAAAATTATTATTTTCCAATTAAATTAGGAAACCAGAATTCCACTATCTTTGTTTACAACTTTAACGCAAAAAAACTAACACAGCTCCAGCAACCAGGTTTGATCCTTACCTTGTGCTATGTCAAATTTGCATGCCTTCCTGTAACTGAACTATTTTCTCCCAGGTGCTCTGGTTTTGACCCACATGCAAAGAATGTGCTGGTTGGTAGTTTCCCTTTATCCTTTCCAATCTTTCCCAAACTCTGTGAAACTTAAAACCAACCTGTTATGTTTTATAACATTAAAAATAATTGAAATAAAGAAATTTGGAGAGTCTGGAATGAGAGTCTAATGTTGTTTAAACATAAAGTGAAGCATGGTGGCATAATGGTATGTGCATCTACCCATTTGTCAACGTGGAACAGTGAGCAAGTTTGTAAATCTGTCAGGAACAAAGTACGTTGGGAATGGTGCGGGTGGATGGAGTGTCTTGGGAGGGCTGGGGAACAGGTGGCAGAGAACAAATTGCCAGGAGACATGATCTGGCGGGGGGAGGGGGGTCGGTGTGGTGCAAACACACCCAACCCTGAGAGTCAGGCAAGATCATTTCATTCCAAGCAATTGGTTTATTGGTCATTACAGAATTTCACTCCCCTCTCCTTTCTCTTTCTCTTTTTCCCAACCCCTGTCCCACTTAGTCCACAATGGAGACCCATATCAGAATCAGGTTTATCATCACTCACATATGTTATGCAATTTGTTTTGTTTTTGCAGCAGCAGTACATTGCAATACATAAAATTACTACAGCACAGTGCTAAAGTCTTAGGCACCCTTAACATTTTATATAAATTTTGTTGTAGATGGTTAATCTTTGTCTTCTACATTAGTGTGTCAGTAGAAAAGGGCCAATTTTAGATTTCTAAACATGTTTAGAAATAGGACAAGGTGCTGATAGAAATACCATAGGAAAATTTGGACTGGGGAACGAAATGAAAGAGATGAGAAATGGGTAGAATGGTGCAAGATGAATAATCAGGTCATTATGAATACCTACTCTAAAAACCATCCAAGATGCTTGTGGACCTGGAAAAGTCCAGGTGATAACAGTAGAAATCAAATTGACTTTATTACTGTAAACCAAAGATTTAGAAACTCAGTGACTCAATGCAAAACATATCCAGGTGCAGATTGTAATAGTGACCATAACCCAGTAGTATGTCATGGAGAAGTAACATTTAAAAAACTAAAGAAACAAATACCTGAACAATCCCTTGGCTACTTGCAATTAATTAAAAAAGGAAACTTAAGACAAAAATTTACAATTGAAGTAAGGAACAGATCTCAAAGTCTAGAAATAGAATCTGTTGAAGATGATAGCAATCATGTAGAAATGTAATTTAACTCTCTAAAGGATGCCTTGGTAGAATCAGCAAAATCAGTGATTCCTAAAAAAGAAAAAAGCACAAAGAATAAATGGATGACAGATGAAATCAAAAATCTAATGGAAGAAAGGAGACGGAAGAAAGCAAATCCTATAGAATATAAGTCCTTAGATAAAAATGTTAAAAGCTTATGTCAAAAAGCCAAAGAAGAATGGTTAAACCAGGAATGTGAGCAAATAGAAAGAATCCCTATTACTGATCCAAAAAGGTTACATCAACAAATCAAGAATATCACTGGTAAAAAGCTCCTCTGTTCTTCAGGTGGATGTTTGAAAGCGAAGAACAGTACCATTATCATGGAAAAAGATGAGATTATGAACAGATGGACTGAGTATATTCAGGAATTGTTTGAAGACGATCCAGGTGAGAAACCAGAAATTAAGAAAAACATTGAAGGTCCAAGTATTTTAAAATCTGAAGTTCGTAATGCAATAGATAAGATGAAGAAAGGAAAGGCAGCAGGTCCTGATGAATTAGTAAAAGAACAAATTATTGCCCTTGAAGATTATGGTATTGAAAAACTTACTGATTTAATCAATGGCATTTTTGAGACTGGAATAATACCAGAAGAGATGAAAAAAATCAGTATTCATCACTCTTCCCAAGAAAGCTGGAGCAATAGAATGTGAATTATATAGCACTATAAGTTTAATGAGTCATATCACCAAGATACTTCTAAGAATTTTGATGACAAGAGCTAAAAGTAAGATACAAGCTGAAATGGGTAAAGAACACTGTGGTTTTGTGAAAGACAAAGGTACAGGAAATGCAATATTGATGTTAAGGATACTATCAGAACGAGCTATTCAAGCGCAAAAAGATTTGTTTGTTTGTTTCATCGACTACACAAAAGCATTTGATAAAGTGAAGCACAATAAGTTATTTGAAATATTACAGAATACTCTAGATCCAGATTCGAAAGACCTCCGCCTAATCAGAAATCTGTACTGGGAACAAACTGCCATTATAAGAACAGATGGAGAAGTGTGTCAGTTTACGAAAATCAGGAGACGTGTTAGGTAAGGGTGTGTTTTCTCCCCTGATTTATTTAATGTGTACAGTGAATCAATATTACAAAAAATAAGAGACATCTTGGGAATCAAAGTTGGCGGTGAAAACATCAATAATTTCAGATATGCAGATGACACTGTGTTAATTGCAAGTATGGAGGAAGAACTACAAAACTTAATTGATATAATTGTTGAAGAAAGTGCAAAAATGGGTCCATCTATCAATTGCAAAAAGACAGAATGTATAGTGATATCCAAAAAGAAGGAGAATCCTATCTACATGCTGAGAATAAATGGGGAAGACATAAAATAAGTACAGAACTTTTGCTACTTAGGAAGCTGGGTGACATCAGACGGCAGGTCCGACTCGGACATCAAAAGAAGAATAGGGATGGCAAAATACACCTTTACGAGAATGAAGAGTATACTGACCAATACTATACTAGGCATGACAACCCGCCTCAGAGTACTGGAGTGTTATGTTTATCCAGTTATGTTATATGGCTCAGAATGTTGGACAATATTTATTAACACGAGGAAGCAAATTGTAGCAGCATAAATATGGTTTTTGAGGAGAATGCAAAGAATACCATGGACGAAACGAATATCTAACGAAGATGTCATGAACAGAGCAAACACAAAAAAGAGAAATAATGTACGAGATCATGAAAAGGCAACGTAACTTCATTGGACATGTGACTGGGAAAGAGGAGTTAGAATGCACGGTAATTATGGGAAAGATTGAAGGGAAGAAAGCAAGAGAAAGACAACGACAAATGATGATGGAGACAGGAGTTAGAATGCACGGCAATTATGGGAAATATTGAAGGGAAGAAAGCAAGAGGAAGACAAAGACAAATGATGATGGAGACAGCAGCCAGAGAATTGGAAATGAATACCAATGAATTGATCCACTTGACCCGAAACAGGAGTGTGTGGGCCATGGCAGTCAAAGCTCAAACTGGGCATGGCACCTGATGATGATGATGAAACATATTTTCCAAAAAATTAAATACTACAGAGAATTTTTGTATTTAAAAAAGTAACATGTTAAGTAATAAACCATTTTTCAAATAAAAACTTGATTACTTTGTAGGTATATAGCCCAGTGCATGATTAAACAAAGATAACAAACAGAATGCTAATGATCAATGACATGAGTTGAATGAACTAAACTGATGATCTGAAACTGAAATGGGTGTAGGAGGGATCAAACTGGGCAAAGGACAACCAAACCAAAAATTGAGGGTGTGGCATATGTGACAATGTAACCTTCAAATCATCATTCTTACACCATGGCAAGAATGAACATAGCAAAAAGACAATAGTCATCCTGAATCAGCAAGGCCTCTCCCAAGCAGAAATTCTGCAGCAGGCAGGAGTTTCAAGAAGTGTTATCCAAGCTCTTCTGAAGAAGCTGAAAGATATGGGCAAGGTTGAGAACCAGAAACAGTGGTTGGTCACAGAACCTAAGTGCAGCAGTTCAGAGATACATCAAACTGTCATCCCTTCTAAATCAGAAGAAGTCCAATACTGCTTTCAGCTCAGAACTCAGAAAAAAACACTGGAACCCAAGTACATCCCTCTATAGTCCAGAGAAGTCTTGTCTGAAGTGGTCTTCATGGAAGTGTCGCTGCCAAAAGCCATTCCTCCAAAGTGGAAACAAAGCCAAGAAACTCACCTGCGCACAAAAACACACGAACTGGGGTGCAGAACAATGGCAGCAAGTGCTCTGGACTGATGAGTCTAAATTTGAATTTTTTCACTCAAACAGGAGGCAGTTTGTCTATAGAAGCTACATGGAGAGTGCTACATGGATAAATGTCTGCAGTCAACAATGAATAATGCAGAGGTTCCCTTGCAGGTTTGCTGCTGCATTTCTACCAATGAAGTTGGTGATCTGGTCAGAATTAATGGAACCCTCCATGCTGAGAATACAAGCAGATTCTTATCCATCGTGCAATACCATCAAGGAGGTGTCTGATCAATCCCAGTTTCATTCTGCTGCAGGACAATGGCCCCAAGCACACAGCCAAGGTCATAAAGAACTACCTACAGTGAAAGGAAGAACAAAGAGTTCTTCAATAGATGTTGTGGCTTCCACAGAACCCAGATCTCAACATCTTCAAGTCTGTCTGGGATTACCTGGAGAGACAGAAGCAAGCAAGACAGCCAAAGTCTGTGGAACTGTGGTTATTTCTCCATGATGCTTGCAACAACCTACCAGCCAATTTTCTTTTCAAACTGCACAAACATATACCTAAGAGAATTGATAAGTTTTAAAGGCAAAGGGTGACGACGCCAAGTATTGATTAAGTTTTTTTTAATCATTTTACTGCTCCTTAAATATTTTGAAACTTTTCATTTCATTAGTTTTGAAAGAATCTTCACTGTACAGATTTTTCCAACATGTGACCAAGACTTCTACACAGTAATGTGTATATATATACTATATACATATATACACACACAAACAGTATACAACAACTATATAGACATCCACAGCACAGTAAATTTTAAATGGTCTCATTCAGTCCTAAAGATTTAATCACTGTGGAGGAATTCTTACTCTTGGGGGATAACATTTTTCCTGATAAGGGGTAACTCTGCTTGGCAGGTGAGACTTGAGGCTGTGAAACAATTTCAGATTCTGGGGCCTCTTCTGTAATTATATTGGAGTTAACCCTGGGACTGCAGAAAGAGGTTCTGACAATTCTGGACACCTTTCTTCTATAACAATGACTCTGCTCTCCTCAACTGATTAATGTATTGTCTTGAGATGATATCAGACACAATCTCCACTGTGTAGGAGAGTGGTCAAGTTCAGTTCTTAATCTTCCCAAGTACCCATTTTTGATCACCTCTGTAGTCTCTCACCAGGACTGCTTGTCCAGGAGAGAAGTATCAAACCACCATTTTTGAGGAGGCTTCAATTTGTGTCAGCTGTTTGTCTTGCACACTGTTTCTGAGATTAGGTTTGAGGAGATCCCAGCGTAAGTGCAAGAGGTGACCCAGGAACTGCATAGCAGTTGAGATGTTGGTTGTGGAATGTACTGTATTATGATATGCAAGGAGAGAATTGCCAAGCTTCTGATTCCGGATCAGTGGAGTGTGTTCTACTGAGATTGCTCTCAGTGCATTTTCTATACTCGGGTCAAACCTTTCCACCAAGCCATTTGTAGCAGTGTGGTATGGTGTAGATGTAATATGTCTTATTCCATTCATTTTCAGGAATGACATACTGTTCCACAACAAAATGTGGTCCATTGTCATTGACTAAGTGCTCTGGAAAACCAGTCCTTGAGAAGAGGCTTCTCAACAAATACAAGGCTGTAGTGGAGGTTATTGGGAACACTTCCGGCCACTTTGTAGCTGCATTCACTACTACCAAGAAAACTGTGCCCAATGAATGGTCAGCAAAATCTGCACAATAAGGAAATGCCGGCCATTCCTCAGGAAAGAGATACTGCTCCTGGCATCTTCTGGATGTGCTGGCATGGCAAGCTGCTCGATCTGCTGATCTATCCCAGGTGACCAGACAAAAGCTTCAAGCCAACGCTTTCATTTTGACCACGCCTACTCTATCCTGGATAATGTACCTCCTGGCAGACTGAAGCTTGTGCAGCTTCAGAGCTGTGTGTCAGACATGTCCACAAACAGCACTGGGGCCCCCCACTACAGACTGTACTGGCTCCCTTCCTGTTTACCATGTATACTTCGGACTTTAGATACAACACTGAATCATGTCATCTGCAGAAATTCTCTGATGACTCAGCAATAATTGAGTATCTTCTCCGTGGATTGTCACCTTGTCGCAGTGGAGAAGCTTGTGTGGTCCTGTGATCCCGAGAGCAATGCCATCTGGAGCTATGCTCCTGGTAGGGTCACACATGGCAGTAAGGTCCAGGGTGAGGTCCCTGACAAAGAACAATCCAACAAATACCTCAACGGTGGAACAGGCGGACGAAATTATTTTGAACTCAATGGCTGTGAAGGTGGATGAAGGTTGCAACAAATCCATCAGCTCCAATCATCGAGGTTTCCATGCCATTGGAATCAGTTGGTCGATTTGTGAAGTATCATGTGCTTCTTGGATTGCAAAATCAAGTACACGTTAAACAAATACACGCACAGGCATCTTCACTCTATGGGCCACTTCTTCAGAATGAAGACCATCATCCTCAACCTCGAGGGATAGCCACAACAACGAGTTGAGTGTGCAAACAGAGGATGAGAGGATGAAATCAGGGCCCTGGTGGAAGACTTTATCAAATGGTGCAAGCTGAATCATCTGCAGCTCAACATAAGTAAGACAAAGGAGACAGTGATGGACTTTAAGAAAACTAAACCTATATTGCTTCCTGTTACTATTGATGGTGAGGACGTGTATGTGGTGAGGACCTGCAAGTATCCGGCGGTGCACCTGGATGACAGACTTGAGTGGAGCACCAACACAGAGGCTGTGTACAAGAATATAAAGAATGTAAAAAGAATCTTAAAGAAATTTGAAAAGCTAAAAGAAGATACGAGGTTGCTTTGGCAAGTAAGCTGAAAATAAGTCATAGAACCATAGAACCACAGAAACTACAGCACAGAAACGGGCCCTTTGGCCCTTCTTGGCTGTGCCGAACCATTTTCTGCCTAGTCCCACTGACCTGCACACGGACCATATCCCTCCATACACCTCCCATCCATGTATCTGTCCAATTTATTCTTAATTGTTAAAAAAAACCCGCATTTACCACCTCGTCTGGCAGCTCATTCCATATTCCCACCACTCTCTGTGTGAAGAAGCCCCCCCCAATGTTCCCTTTAAACTTTTCCCCCCTCACCCTTAACCCATGTCCTCTGGTTTTTTTTCTCCCCTTGCCTCAGTGGAAAAAGCCTGCTTGCATTCACTCTATCTATACCCATCATAATTTTATATACCTCTATCAAATCTCCCCTCATTCTTCTATGCTCCAGGGTATAAAGTCCTAACCTATTCAATCTTTCTCCGTAACTGAGTTTCTCAAGTCCCGGCAACATTCTTGTAAACCTTCCCTGCACCCTTTCAACCTTATTTATATCCTTCTTGTAATTTGGTGACCAAAACTGAACACAATACTCCAGATTCGGCCTCACCAATGCCTTATACAACCTCATCATAACATTCCAGCTCTTACACTCAATACTTTGATTAATAAAGGCCAATGTACCAAAAGCTCTCTTTACGACCCTATCTACCTGTGACGACACTTTTAGGGAATTTTGTATCTATATTCCCAGATCCCTCTGTTCCACTGCACTCCTCAGTGCCTTACCATTAGCCCTGTATGTTCTACGTTGGTTTGTCCTTCCAACACGCAATACCTCACACTTGTCAGTATTAAACTCCATCTGCCATTTTTCAGCCCATTTTTCCAGATGGTCCAAGTCCCTCTGCAGGCTCTGAAAACCTTCCTCACTGTCTAATACATCTCCAATCTTTGTATCATCAGCAAACTTGCTGATCCAATTTACCACATTATCATCCAGATCATTGATATAGATGACAAATAACAATGGACCCAGCACTGATCCCTGTGGCACACCACTAGTCACAGGCCTCCACTCAGAGAAGCAATTTTCTACCACCACTTTCTGGCTTCTTCCATCGAACCAATGTCTAATCCAATTTACCACCTCTCCATGTATACCTAGCGACTGAATTTTCCTAACTAACCTCCCATGCGGGACCTTGTCAAAGGCCTTACTGAAGTCCATGTAGACAATATCCACTGCCTTCCCTTCATCCACTTTCCTGGTAACCTCCTCGAAAAACTCCAACAGATTGGTCAAACATGACCTACCATGCACAAAGCCATGTTGACTCTCCCTAATAAGCCCCTGTCTATCCAAATGCTTGTAGATTCTGTCTCTTAGTACTCCCTCCAATAACTTACCTACTACTGACGTTAAACTCACCGGCCTATAATTTCCCGGATTATTTTTCGATCCTTTTTTAAACAACGTAACAACATGAGCCACTCTCCAATCCTCCGGCACTTCACCCGTAGACAGCGACATTTTAAATATTTCTGCCAGGGCCCCCGCAATTTCAACACTAGTCTCCTTCAAGGTCCGAGGGAACACTCTGTCAGGTCCCGGGGATTTATCCACTTTAATTTTCCTCAAGACAGCAAGCACCTCCTTCTTTTCAATCTGTACAGTTTCCATGGTCTCACTACTTGATTCCCTCAATTCCACAGATTTCATGCCAGCTTCCTTAGTAAATACAGACGCAAAAAACCTATTTAAGATCTCCCCCATTTCCCTTGGTTCCGCACAAAGCCGACCACTCTGATCTTCAAGAGGACCAATTTTATCCCTTACAATCCTTTTGCTCTTAATATACTTGTAAAAGCTCTTTGGATTATCCTTCACTTTGACTGCCAAGGCAACCTCATGTCTTCTTTTAGCCCTCCTGATTTCTTTCTTAAGTATTTTCTTGCACTTCTTATACTCCTCAAGCACCTGATTTACCCCCTGTTTCCTATACATTTCATACAACTCCCTCTTCTTCTTTATCAGAGTTGCAATATCCCTTGAGAACCAAGGTTCCTTATTCCTATTCAATTTGCCTTTAATCCTGACAGGAACATAAAAACTCTGCACTCCCAAAAGTTCCCCTTTGAAGGCTTCCCACCTACCAATCACATCTTTGCCAGAGAACAACCTGTCCCAATCCACGCTTTTTAGATCCTTTCTCATTTCTTCAAATTTGGCCTTCTTCCAGTTCAGAACCTCAACCCTAGGACCAGATCTATCCTTGTCCATGATCAAATTGAAACTAATGGTGTTATGATCACTGGAACCAAAGTGCTCCCCTACAAAGACTTCTGTCACTTGCCCTAATTCGTTACCTAACAGGAGATCCAATATTGCATCCCCTCTAGTTGGTCCCTCTATATATTGATTTAGAAAACTTTCCTGAACACATTTTACAAACTCTAAACCATCTAGATCCCTAACAGTATGGGAGTCCCAATGTATGGAAAATTAAAATCCCCTGCCACCACAACTTTACGTTTCCTGCAGTTGCCTGCTATCTCTCTGCAGATTTGCTCTTCCAAGTCTCGTTGACTATTGGGTGGTCTGTAATACAATCCCACTAATGTGGCCATACCTTTCCTGTTTCTCAGCTCCACCCATAAGGACTCAGTAGACAAGCCCTCTAATCTGTCCTGCCTGAGCACTGCTGTAATATTTTCCCTAACAAGCAATGCTACTCCCCCACCTTTCATTCCTCTGCCATCTGAAACATCGGAACCCTGGAATATTAAGCTGCCAGTCCTGCCCCTCCTGTAGCCAAGTTTCACTAATTGCTACAACATCATAATTCCACGTATCAATCCACGCCCTCAACTCATCCGCCTTCCCCGCAATACTCCTAGCATTGAAATATATACACCTCAGAAGATTTTTACCACCACTCACAACCTTTCTATCAGCGGATTTGCTTAAACTTCCAACATCATTTATTTTCACCCCAGCCACACTGTCAGCTCCAAAAGGTTTCTACAGTTATGTTAATAGCAAAAGGATAGTGAGGGATAAAATTGGTCCCTTAGAGAATCAGAGTGACAGCTATGTGTGGAGCCAAAAGAGATGGGGGAGATTTTGAACAATTTCTTTTCTTCGGTATTCACTAAGGAGAAGGATATTGAATTGTGTAAGGTAAGGGAAACAAGTAGGGAAGTTATGGAAACTATGATGATTAAAGAAGAGGAAGTACTGGCGCTTTTAAGGCATATGAAAGTGGATAAGTCTACAGGTCCTGACAGGATATTCCCTAGGACCTTGAGGGAAGTTAGTGTGGAAATAGCAGGGGCTCTGACAGAAATATTTCAAATGTCATTAGAAACGGGGATGGTGCCAGAGGATTGGCATATTGCTCATGTTGTTCCATCATTTAAAGAGGGTTCTAAGAGTAAACCTAGCAATTATCGGCCTACACACATCAAAGTTGCTGGTGAACGCAGCAGGCCAGGCAGCATCTCTATCGGCCTGTAAGTTTGACGTCAGTGGTGGGTAAATTAATGGAAAGTATTCTTAGAGATGGTATATCTAATTATCTGGATAGACAGGGTCTGATTAGGAACAGTCAACATGGATTTGTGCATGGAAGGTCATGTTTGACAAAACTTATTGAATTTTTTGAAGAGATTACTAGGAAAGTTGATGAGGGTAAAGCGGTGGATGCTGTCTATATGGACTTCAGTAAGGCCTTTGACAAGGTTCCACATGGAAGGTTAGTTAGGAAGGTTCAATCGTTAGGTATTAATATGGAAGCAGTAAATTGGATTCAACGATGGCTGGATGGGAGATGCCAGAGAGTAGTGGTGGATAACTGTTAGTCAGATTGGAGGCCAGTGACTAGTGGAGTGCCTCAGGGATCTGTACTGGGTCCAATATTGTTTGTCATACACATTAATGATCTGGCTGATGGGGTGGTAAATTGGATTAGTAAGTATGCAGATGATACTAAGATCGATGGCGTTGTGGATAATGAGGTAGGTTTTCAAAGCTTGCAGAGAGATTTAAGCCAGTTAGAAGAGTGGGCTGAAAGATGGCAGATGGAGTTTAACGCTGGTAAGTGTGAGGTGCTACATTTTGGTAGGACTAATCAAAATAGGATATACATGGCAAATCGTAGGGCATTGAAGAACGCAGTAGAACAGAGTGATCTAGGAATAATGATACATCGTTCCCTGAAGGTGGAATCTCATGTGGATAGGGTGGTGAAGAAAGTTTTTGGTATGCTGGCCTTTATAAATCAGAGCATTGAGTATAGGAGTTGGGATGTAATGTCAAAATTGTACAAGGCATTGGTAAGGCCAAAGTTGGAGTATTGTGTACAGTTCTGGTCACCGAATTATAGGAAAGATGTCAACAAAATAGAGAGAGTACAGCGAAGGTTTACTAGAATGCTACCTGGGTTTCAGAACCTGAGTTATAGGAAAAGGTTGAACAAGTTAGGTCTTTATTCTTTGCAGCGTAGAAGGTTGAGGGGGGACTTGATAGAGGTGTTTAAAATTATGAGGGGGATAGATAGAGTTGACGTAGACAGGCTTTTTCCATCAAGAGTAGGGGAGATTCAAACAAGAGGACATGAGTTGAGAGATAGGGGGCAAAAGTTTAGGGGTAACACAAGGGGGAACTTCTTTACTCAAAAAGTGGTGGCTGTGTGGAACGAGCTTCCAGTAGAAGTGGTAGAGGCAGGTTCAATATTGTCATTTAAAGAAAAATTGGATAGGTATATGGACAGGAAAGTAATGGAGGGTTATGGGCTGAGTGCAGGTCGATGGGACTAGGTGACAGTAAGAGTTCGGCATGGACTAGAAGGGCCGAGATGGCCTGCTTCTGTGCTGTAGTTGTTATATGGTTATAAGGGTAGAGTCGCCTCTACTTCCTGGGGAGACTGAGGTCCTTTGAAGTATGCAGGCCTCTCCTTCATATGTTCTGCAAGTCTGTTGTCACCACTATAATCTTCTATATGGTGGTGTGCTACGGCAATGGCATCAACATGGGTGATGCCAACAGGCTCAATAAACAGATTAGAAAGTCTGGCTCCATTATAGAAGCCAAACTGGAAACACTGGAGGCTCTGGTAGAACAAAGGATCCTACGGAAAATTCTGGCAATTCTGGACAATTTTTCTCACCTTCTGCATGGCACCTTGGCTGAACAGAGAAGCATTTTTAATAATAGACTAAGAAAACTGTGCTGCTCCAAAGAGCACTATATGAGGTCATTCTTACCCTCAGACATTAGGCAAACTACAGCCAGGGAATTGATGACCCCCTCCTGTTAGACTGAATTTTTTATTCTTTCTTCCTTCTCTTCTAATATTTGTATATCTGTGCACTAGTAATGCTGCTATGACACTGTAATTTCCTTTGGGATCAATAAAGTATCTATCTATTTATATGACTGGCATGTAGCTCCTCCAACACTAACTCTCAGTTTGATGGTACAATCCCAGCACTGGTAAAAATGGAAGAACTTGAGTTACTGCTGCATAATCCATCTATTCTGGGTGACTATGAAGACCTGAGACAGTGTGGCATCTTTTCTAGTTTCCCTTTGGATCATCTCTACCATAATAAGAAGACTGCTGATTTGCATTAGGGAGAATACGTCAAGAAGAGTGTTCTCTTTTGTAAATCTTTCAGGTATTTCTTTCTCCACGGGTAAACAGGTCAATCCATCAGAATTTCCACGATTAGTTGTCCTCTTTTATTATAACAGTTATAACAATTATACCAGTGCCTAAGAAGAATAATGTGGGCTGCCTTAATGACTATTGCCCAGTAGCACTCACATCGACAGTGATGAAATGCTTTGAGAGGTTGGTCATGACTAGACTGAACTCCTGCCTCAGCAAGGACCTGGACCCATTGCAATTTGCCTATCGCCACAATAAGTCAACGGCAGACGCAATCCCCATGGCTCTTCACACGGCTTTAGACCACCTGGACAACATAAACACCTATGTCAGGATGCTGTTCATGGACTATAGCTCAGCATTTGACACCATTGTTCCCACAATCCTGATTGAGAAGCTGCAGAACCTGGGCCTCTGTACCACCCTCTGTAATTGGATCCTCGAATTCCAAACTGGAAGACCACAATCTGTGCAGATCGGTGATAACATATCCTCCTCGCTGACGATCAACACTGGCACACCTCAGGAGTGTATGCTTAGCCCACTGCTCTACTCTCTATATACATATGACTTTGGGGCTAGGCATAGCTCAAATACCATCTATAAATTTGACGACGATACAATCTAGAATCTCAGATGCTGACGAGAGGGCATACAGGAGTGAGATATGCCAACTAGTGGAGTGGTGCCACGGCAACAACCTGGCACTCAACGTCAGTAAGAGAAAGAGATGATTGTGGATTTCAGGAAGGGTAAGACGAAAGAACACATACCAATCCTCAAAGAGGGAACAGAAGTGGAGAGAGTGAGCAGCTTCAAGTTTCTGAGTGTCAAGATCTCTGAGGATCTAACCTAGTCCCAACATATTGTTGTAGTTATAAAGAAGGCCAGACAACAGCTATACTTTATTAGGAGTTTGAAGAGATTTGGCATGACAACAAATACACTCAAAATCTTCTGAAGTTGTACCATGGCGAGCATTCTGACTAGCTGCATCACTGTCTGGTATGGAGGGGCTACTGCACAAGACCAAAAGAAGCTGAAGAAGGTTATAAATCTAGTCAGCTCCATCTTGGGTACTAGCCTACAAAGTACCCAGGACATCTTCAAGGGGCAGTGTCTCAGAAAGGCAGCGTCCATTAAGGACCTTCAGCACCCAGGGCATGCTCTTTTCTCACTGTTACATTCAGGTAGGAGGTACAGAAGCCTGAAGGCGCACACTCAGTGATTCAGGAACAGCTTCTTCCCCTCTGCCATCCGATTCCTAAACGAACATTGAATCTTTGGACATTACCTCACTTTTTAAAAAAAAATTTCTGTTTTTGCACATTTTTTAATCTATTCAATATACGTAATTGTTTTACTTGTTTATTTATTATTATTTTTTTCTCTGCTGCTAAGTTAACAGATTTCACTTCACATGCTGGTGATAATAAACCTGATTCTGATTCTGAATTTGATCTTGTAATTGTGACCTCCAAGAAACAGAGCCTATCTCTGTATTCATGCTGCTGCTGTTAGTGGAACGCCGTTCTGTAGATTGAAAATGGACACTAGCCGGTGATAATCAGTAACAAGGGTAAACCCTCTCCCATACAAGTACTGGTTGAAACGTCTTACACTCCAAACCAGACACAAGACCTTTCAGATAATCTGTCATTTTTCTCTGGAAATGTGATGCAAAGGCTATGGGGCATTCCCTTCCATCACCCACAGCATGTGACATCACTACATCTATACCATGAGACATGGCATCACAGGTAAGCTTCGCTGGACAATGTGGATCATAACGTGTGAGTACAGTGTTTGATGTCACCATTTCCTTTACCTTACTGAAAGCTACTTCACACTGCTTTGCCCATTGGCATTTTTTTCCCAATCCGTAGTAATGAGTTCAAGGGGTAGAGTACCAGGAACCCGTAAAAGTAATTGACAAACCCTAAAAAGGACTGCAATTGTGACATATACTTTGGTTTTAGAGCATCCGCCACTGTTTGAATTTTCTCAGCACACTTGTGTAATACTTGTGCATCAATGGTGTAGCCACTGTAAGTGATGCTTGGTTGAAGAATTCACACTTGTTGCATCGTGCTCTGAGCCACCCTCTAATGTTTTTAACACTATCCTGAAATTTTAGAGACATTCCTTGTCATGCTCCTGGTAATAATGACGTCATCCAGGTAACATTGAGTGCCTGGGCAGCCTTGTAGCACATCGTCCATAGCTTTCTACCAGAGTGCAGACACAGATGCTACTCCAAAAATAAGCCTATTATAGCAATAAAGCCCTTTGTGAGTGGTGATGTTGAGAAGCACTTTGGACTCTTAACATCCAATATTCAGAGGCATTTAAAATGATTGACACTGAAGCAAATAATTTTTAAACATTAAGAATGTTTTGCCTTAAAAAGAAACAAAGTTAGCATTTCCCATGCCTCCCAAATCTCTATCCTGTTATTCTGACTGAAATCAACAGGATCTTGAATCCAGTGCCAAGACTGGCCCACTACAACTGAGTAGCCAATGCTGGGGAGCCCCAGTTTAACCAGCATCTGCTCTTGATTCTACACAGAATGACCTGGGATTGCAAGATATTCCTGGCTTTACTCATAATATGTATAATCTCTGCAACAAAAATCAATAAACACTTTCACAATACTTTAAATGGGAAAAAAAAACATGAAAGAAAAACACACTCAAAATTCAGGAGGAACCCAGGTCAGGCAGCATCTATGGAAATGACTAAACAGCCAACATTTAGGGCCGAGGTCTTTCTTCAGGACTGAAAAGGAAGGAGGAAGATGCCAGAATAAAAAGGTGGGGTGGGAGGGGAAGGAGGGCAGCTAGAACGCGATAGGTGAAGCCAGTTGGGTAGGAAAGGTCAAGAACTGGAGAGGAAGGAATCTGATAGGGGAGGAATGTTGATCACAGGAGAAAGGAAGAGGGAAATGACAGGTAGGTGAGAAGAGGTAAAAGGCCAGAGTGGGCAATAGAAAACATAGAAAATAGGTGCAGGAGTAGGCCATTCAGCCCTTCGAGCCTGCACCGCCATTTATTATGATCATGGCTGATCATCCAACTCAGAACCCTGCACCAGCCTTCCCTCCATGCCCTCTGATCCCCCTAGCCACAAGGGCCATAGCTAACTCCCTCTTAAATATAGCCAATGAACTGGCCTCAACTGTTTCCTGTGGCAGAGAATTCCAGAGAATCACCACTCTCTGTGTGAAGAAGTTTTTCCTAATCTCAGTCCTAAAAGGCTTCGCCTTTATCCTCAAACCGTGAGGAGAGGGGGAGACAGTTTTTTCTTTACCAGAAAGAGAATTTTTTTTAAACCAGGAAGAGAAATTTGTCGTTTCTGTCAATTCTTTTTATAACATGAGCAAACTAATTAAATCAATATTCTAATTTAATAACATATTATAAATTCTTAAAGAATATTCTTGGTAAGAAGTGGAGTGTTTCTTAAATTAAGTCAATCAAGTTTCTATATTGGTTGCATACAAGGTTTTTTCTTAAAAGAGTTTTACGGTAGCGAGAAAAACTTCAGCTTATAAGAACTCAATTCTACTGTGACTGAAGTACTTTTGCTCGAAGGGCAGCAACCACTATGATGTTGCAATTCCATTCCAACTAAGAAACTTTCCAGTCCAGATGAAGGGTCTTAACTAAAAATGTCAACTGTCCATTTCCCTCCACAGATGCTGCCTGCCCACTGAGCTTTGCCAGCTTTTAAATTTTGTTCCTGATTCTAGCACCTGTGGTCTCTTGCGTCTCCAAGAAAGCTTTGATCCTTGTTTCTGCTCTTGAGGATTTCCATCCATCTAATAATTCATTTACTGTAAATCAAACAGAGAGCAGATGCTGGAAATCTGAAATAAAGACAGTAAATACTGTTAATACTCAAGTTGGTCCAGCCGTATCTGTGGAAACAGAAACAGAATCGATGCTTCAGGTCAAAAACCCTTCATCACATTTTTTTTTAAAAGGAGACAAAAGCAGTTTATATAACTCTACGCACCACACAAAAAAAAACTGGAGGAACTCAGCAGGCCAAGCAACATCAATACAACAGAGTAAACAATCAATGTTTCAAGCCGAGACTCTTCATCAGGACAGCAGCTTCATCATTCCTCCAGTATTTTGTGTGCGTTGGTTGGATTTCCAACATCTGCAGATTTCTCTTGTATATAAAGTCCATGGAGTGTGAGGCAGTAGTGGGAGTGGAAAGAGAGTCCACCTTTTCAAGAGTAAAATCTGATTAGCATGGCGATAAACTGTAAATAATGTTACCTGGTCAATCAGTAACACAAGAAAATCTGCAAATACTGAAAATCCAAAGAACGCATACAAAATGCTGGAGGAACTCAGCACGTCAAGTAGCATCTATGGAAAAGAGTGATCAGTCAACATTTCAGGCCAAGACCCTTCCTCCATGAATGGTTACAATTAGAGGGCAAGAACAAGCAACTCAAACCAGGCACCTCCGAGCACAGAGGAAAACAAACAAGCTGAGCAGATGGATGACTGGTACAGACTGAGAAATCAAGTTACACATAAGTGTAGGACTCAGTAGATTCCAGAAAGCTGCAATGAGCCAAGACTGAAAATGAGGTATGTTCAACTTTGCTTTGAGTCTCACTGTGGATTGCACAGGAGGCCACAGAGCAATAGGTCAAAATAGGAGTGTAGGAACAATTAAAGTGCAGTCACTGAGAAGATCCTGATTGAATTCACGTTTAGTACAAACCTTTCAGCTTCCTTGCATTTAGTTTCTCCAAAGTAGATGACACCACATTGTTAACTGGAAGTAGTACAACTAAATCACTCCTTCATTGAGAAAAACGTTATATCCCTGGATGATGGGAAGGGAAGAGGTGAAAAGTTGGAAGATGGTTGCAAGGGAAAGTGTAGTAAGGAGGGAAGGTAGTTATTGACAATTGAAGAGTGGATCATAAAGTCATGAAGGGAACCATCCTCACAAAATGGTTGAAGAGGTGAAAGGAAGATGTTTCCGGTGGCAGAATCTCTTTGAAGGTGTGAACATTGATGAAAATAGAGGCTGGTGAGTGGAAGCTGAGGAACAGAGGTACTCTATCCCAATGGAGAGGTGGAGTGAGGAGAAATGGAAGAGGTGGGGTCAAATGACATGAACAATGGTAGAGGGAAAACTTGTTCAGAACAAAAGTCAACATTTCAGAAACACCTATATTGGAAGTCTCATCAACAGGAGCAACTAGGGTAGGTGTAGTCAAGACAATTTGATTAACTCATTATCACAATTCTGTATTAATCAAGAGCTTTTTAAAATGTGACCTGAAATTATTATATCCTCTTGTGAAAGTGATAGACAAAACAATTGACAGAAAAATGCAGATGCTAGAGCAGTAGTTCTCAAGTGGTTTTCGTAGGGGCCACGAGTAAAAAAAACAAGAAACTGGGGGCCACTGGAGTTTCTGGATGGGTGACAAGTTTAATGTTTCAATGAAATATTACTAAATTATGTCTGTCTGTCTAGGTACCATATCCGATGCGGACTTTGGTGACCATGGTTTTCCATATAGATCTATCTCCCTCGTTCTTTGGATGACTTCTATTTCCTCAAAGTGTAGCCACCTGGCTAGGTTTTTGATGTACATAAGCCAAGGTCTTCCTCTAGGTTTGCTCCCCTCAATCTTTCCAGAGTATGAGTTTTTCTAGTTCATCTTTCTGCATGATGTGTCCTAGGAATCTGAGTTGTCTTTCTCTTATTGTTGGTATGAGTGATCGAACTGCTTGGGCTCTTCTGAGAACTTCTTCATTTGATGTGTGTGCAGTCCATGATATTTTTAACATTCTCCTGTAGAACCATAATCCAGCTGCTTCTAGTCTCTTTTCCATTGCTGGGGGAATGGTCCAGCATTCACTTCCATATGTCAGGATAGAATAAATGTAGCACTGCAGTATTCTGTTTTTAGTGTACATGCTCATCTTTCTGTCTGTTAATATGATCTTCATTTTTTGGAAAGCTTCTTTCGCAATTGCCATTCTGTATTTGATATCTGTGTCGCACCTGCCATTACTTATTATTAGGCTGCCAAGATATCTGAACTTGTTGACTTGTTTAATGTTTGTATTTCTGACCTTGATCACTCATTGTGGGATGTTAGTCTTTCTGGAGATGACCATGCTTCATTTATGCAACTTAACTGGAACGATGAATGAAATTAATGGGAAAGATGATGCAAATGAGGCAGCAAAAATGTGTGTATGTATATATGTGGCACGTGCTTGTTGGACCAGAAGGGCCTATCACTGTTCTACATCTCTAAATAATATAAATACATTTGTTAAAGGAATACTTTTACCATACACAGTGCAGCAGGTTGAGGAGGAAATTCACCACAATCTTTCAAAGGGTTGGCCAATATGAGCTGGAATTGCCAGTGAGTTTCTCTTCCCAAAGATGAATTTTAAAAATGCGCACGGCAAAGTCAGCCATGTCTGTATGGAAGTAGATGACAAGGAAGCTCTTGGTGAGCGCAGAGACTGCAATTCATTATAAGCACAATGTGCTGGAAAATTCAAAGCAGATCTGCAGGACCAGTTAATCATTCACACCTGCGAACTGACGACAGAACACATCTCCGACAGCTTCAAATGTAGTAGCGATTGGAGGCACTCACAAGGGGTCTTAGAAATTTACTGCTTTGTCAAAAACTGAAAAAAATTACTCTCGATTTCATCAACCTCTCCATCTATGCCCTCGGGCAACTGGAAAGCAAAGAATGTCCTACTGCTTAGCGCTGTGCTCTGTCTGATTATGGCAGCACCTCATCCCTCTCATCACTATCAAAGCCGAGTATTAATCACCTTGAGGCACAAATGGAGCTCACCTAACCACATTAAAGCTGGTGTTGTGAAAACAATACAGCTTACACCTTTTCCAGTGCAATCTGCTAATACAGCAGCCTCCCCGCAGGATCCACCTATTCCACTTCGAGTTGGAGTCATAACACAGACACAGGCCATTCAGTCCAACATGAAAAAGCATCCATACTAATCCCAAACCAAAAGCATTCTTGTCATCACACAGCTCAACACTAATCACTCAGCCCAGTCAGAAGTCATAGCTGCAAGTTCCAATGCAAAACTACAGCACCAACATCTCTGCTGACATTAGAATGTGATGCTGAAGCAATGCAACTGATGTCAATTTTTGCAAAAATATTAAACCAATATCCTTCCTCTATACTCAACTGAACCCAAGACATAACTTGTCAAAGGAAAGACCCATTTTTATGGCATCACACAGGAACTCGCTAACAGTTTCTCTCAATTGGACTACACAGAGAAGTGGGAAGCTTTTAAAAACTGGAATGTAGAGATTTCAGGAGCTGCATGTTCCTTTCAGAGAACTCTAGTTGATGAGGTGATTTTGAGCTTCAGGTCAGGAACAAGTCAGATTTGGGCAACTGGGATCAATCGAGTTGTTTAGAGTTACACAGGATATACAAATCCACTGGAGGATGAAATTATGAAGCCAAAAAATAGGGGAGCAATTAAATATCCCTGTCAGATATGACAAAGGAGTATCCTAAAAATTTGGAGCAAAGGGGTAGCTAGGGCGAGGTCCCTTTAAGGATCAGAATCGTGTTGCGCGACAGAAGATGGGCTAACATGAAGGACATGGAAGATAAAAAGTTTAAGGTGTGAGGGGAAAGATTTAAAATAGATCTAAGAGTTAAGATTTTCCACACAGAGAATGGTACATATCTGAAACATACTGCCATGGTGGGGATACGGGCAGCTTTTGTTCACAATGATTAAAAGCCATTTGGACAAATAAAAACAAGAGGGATGCGGGCCAAATGCATGCAAATGAGATTGGCACAGACAGCCATTCTGATTGGCAAGGATGAGTTAGAACAAAGGGCCTGTTTCTCTGCCATATAACTATGAATCTAAGAAAGAAGTTTATCCCAAATACGCTGGTAGCTTATCCAGATTTTACTGGATAAATTCACACTTCCACACATCACTGACTTCAGGGCGGCCACTTTAACACAAAGACCCCAAGTTGCTACAATCCATTTTCAGTAGCTTTGTCATCTGAACTCCAACCCTGGAAATATCATGGACCTCAGCAAAGTATGCCAATTTCTGATTATTCTCCATCATTAACTGTGGGGAACCCCACCCCCCCACAACCTCCCAAACAGCCCAAGACTCCATTCATTTTAAAACAGTGGAATGGCAGTGGCAGCCTATGTTAAGTTGTGTTTTAAATGCTCGAGTTGATTGAAAAAGTTTATAACATTTGTGAAAAAATATAGATGAATAGCTTTTGAATGTGTATGGTGTGTCCAGAGAGGGGCAGCATCTCTGGTGAAAGGGCTCATGGTATCCATTCTGGGGCAGCTCACTCACCTTTGGTCCCTATTGGACACTCAGCTCTCACCTGTAGGTCCAACTAATTGTTTGCCTGTGACAGCAGCCACAGCCCCGTACGCCACTTCAAAAGGCGATATAAACCAGGTAAGCGTAGACAGATGGCCTCGTACCTAGGGTTGCCAACTTTCTCACTTCCAAATAAGGGACAAAAGTAGCAGTCAAATATGAGACACTTGTGTTAAACCCAAGAAAGACTACCATGACCATGAAGCCTTGCGCGGGCACCTGTGAGCGCATACGTGTACGTGCCAATTTTTTTCTACAAATCAGTTTTGGTTTAATCTTCCTGATTCTGCTTTTACTATATGTTAGTGTTATTTTAGGTTTTATGTGTTGTTTGGTATGATTTGGTAGGTTTTTTTTGGGTCTGGGAATGCTCAAAAAATTTTCCCATATAAATTAATGGTAATTGCTTCTTCACTTTACGCCGGGGTCCCCAACCTTTTTTGCACTGCAGACCGGCCGACCGGGGGGGGGGGTGCGGTAGGGTTGCCAACAGACAAGAGTAGCAGTCAAATACATTGTCTTTACCCAGAAAAGACTACAATGACAATGAAGCCTTGCGCAGGCACCAGTGCGCATGCGTGTACCTGCCAATTTTTTTTCCCTGCAAATCGTTTTTGGTGATTCTGTTCGGGAGGGGTGTTAATCATGACTGGAATATAGGTGATAAGTGGCTAATACACTCAATTTTGTTTCTAAAAGGGTTTCTCTAATGAATTTAATATTAAATGCACAGCGCATATTTTCCTCGCATGAATATAGCGATAAGTCAATTATCAGGGGAGGACAGGGGAGCTTGAAGTAACTGTTGAACGAACTTCCAGTAGAAGTGTCAGAAGCAGGTTCCGTATTATCATTTAAAGAAAAATTGGATAGGTATATGGACAGGAAAGGAATGGAGGGTTATGGGCTGAGTGCAGGTCGGTGGGACTAGGTGAGAGTAGCGTTCAGCATGGACTAGAAGGACAGAGATGGCCTGTTTCCGTGCTGTAATTGTTATATGGTTATATAAGTAAGTCAAGAGCATCATAACATTTTAAGTAACGTTTGGATATTAAACACACAGCACATATTTTCCCCGTATGAACATATAAAATTACTGCAACACACCAATATCGCTGAATCAGTGGGAGCCCTGGGCTTATTTTCCTGCAACAAGGTGGTCCTATTGAGGGGTGATGGGAGACAGCGATACTTGAAGGGGGTTCCTTATGTCCAGTCTATTCCACAATTTAGTTTTCGTTGCATTCATTGCAGAAAACTCCACTTCGCAGAAAAATACTGGATATGGAAGCAACGTTTTCAGTGCTTTCGTGGCTATCTCAGGATATTTAGCCTTGACTTTGATCCAGAATACCAGCAGAGATGTTATGTCAAACATACCTTTCTGACCACCGTCATTTGCAAGCTCGAGGAGTTGAGCTCCTTCCCGCGCTGACACGGATGACGTGCAGGTAATGACCTCACCCACGTAATAGATCAACAGTGGGCTTGACAGGGAACAAGGAAAGGTGCAGCTGACTCATATCGCCAAATCATATCGTTTCCTCGTGGCACGGTAGCACATGCTTTGTGGCGCAGTGGTTGGGGACCGCTGCTTTACGCCATTTCAGCTTACGAACAGTTTCATAGGAACACTCTACCTTAGTGGGGGAAATATGGGACAAGGGCGGTCCTGTATGGGACAAACCAATTTAGCCCAATATACGGGATGTCCCAGCTAATACGGGACAGTTGGCAACCCTACTCGTACCCTGGTGAGAGACAGACATGCCTGTCCTAGCATGTGAAGTCAGATCTAGCAGACCAGGCAGGTAAGATGAACTATGAGATCCAACAGCCAGGAAGGCATTTCTGCAATGCTTTGTGCAGAAAGAAGGACATGATGAGGCACAGAAGCAGTCATGGTTATCCACTGCAACCAAGGAAGACCCCAGTTGTGATGTATGCTCATACCATTGGACCCAGATTTCCGAGGTTGAAACTGCCCCAGTGCAAATACATTTTCACTTTAAAAAAAACTCTCACACACAGGTTTCACTGTTATCATCTGATACAATGGACAATTACCACCATATCTGAATGTATACCAAAATATTCAAATTATTTATAACAACTTTGTGAGACAATTGAACTAAGTGCTTGGGTTTGCATAGATTGGAGTTATCTTTCAGCTGTTTTGTAAAGACAGCATATTCTACCAGAGAAGGACATTGGGCCGAGGATCAGGCAGCTTCAAGCACACACAAGTTACTGCAGTCCAATGTGCAAATGCCAGCCCCCCACACACAAAGGGAAGAAGCAGGGAGTAGGGAGTCCGCATTTTAGCCCACTTCTTCTCCCTCAAAACAATATAACTGAATGATCTCATTACTATTGGTGTGAGACTGATAATCACAAATTTGTTGCCATGCTTCTAACATTGGCAACCACATTTTGTTTGCTAGCTGTGAAGTACCTTAAGAGATTTTTTAAAAATGCTGGACATAGAAGATCAAGCTACATCTCTGGGAAGAGAAGACTGCACACCCTTTGTCAGGACTGAGTATTTCATGAATTTAAGTCTTTCTTCCACTCCACACATCTACGGCACACTTCACCAGCTGTCTGCATCCACACACAAGAATATTCAATGCTCACTACTATTTCAGTTACAACTATGTTAAGTTTTCAATCAGTTATTATGTTCTCCAAAATCTTCAACATTTGCTTTCAAATTATTCTCCTCCTTTAACTACCATATGGCTTTCAGTCTCCAAACTAATCATATTCCCTTTTGCTTAATATTCAGTGCTTCAGTTGCCTTCTTATTTTCCAGTTAATCCTCATGAGAATTGATTCAGGAGAAATCCAATTCATGCTCCAAAAAAATTGCGGACTACATCATTGAAAGTACAACCTTTGGTAGGATCAAAGTCAATCAACATTAGTCACAATAAAGAAAGTTCACTAGTTCTTCTGGCAATCAGGCTGTAGGACAAGTCAAGCCCCACCCATAAAATAGGCCAAAAGTCTCAACCTTCACCATTTGGCTTAGCCAGCTGTCAAGGTTGATGGCACAACTGTAAACGCTTTGTACATGAAACACCCCAGAAGCGAGAAAAGCCAGTTACCCATTTGTAACCATGAAGGTCAATGTTGAAAAACTGATTTCTTGGATGGAAGTGAGGACAATCTCCACAGCCGAATCAATCTCATGATCATGCCAATTTTTGACAAAATTTTCTGACTGGAACTGCCACCATTCATTGGTTTGAATGACTGCAGGCCTCAGACTTTCAGACTTTCCTAAATGTGCCACGAATCAGGTTCAGCCTAGACTTGGTCAGATGGGGCGTATCCATCAGTTTGCTCTTACAATAGACTTCACATGGAGTGTCACTGGAGATTCCCAGCATCGCACAGAGCACTTTGCCTCTCGAATCTCGGGCTACGTCAGAGCTGGCAAAGGTTCTGGAAACTCACTGATTTCAATGGGGATTGAAAGCCCATACATGAGGAGGCTTTGGTGGGGGTGTGGGGTTAATTAAATTATTTTAACTTTATGTAATGCTTTTAATCATGCATGTATACTTGTCCATCCTTATTTATTAAAAACCATTAAAATGACTTACAGATTTCCTGGCTGGCAAAGGTCCACACTTCAGTGCTTCCTCAATCTTTCCCAGTTGTCACTGATATCCCCAGGCCAAAGCTTCCCATTTCACTACTACAGACCACAGACGACTGACAGGGAGCTGTGGTCCAGTGAACTGGGCCCTTTACATCCAGTACAGACAAGCATAGGTACATCAGAACTCTGAGGCAGAAATTCCTGGTAGAGTGTTTGGCTCAGTCTGATCCAATCCTGTGAAACACTGGAGAATTAAATGATTCACCACACCAAGGGAGCTGAAACCTAATGATGATATAATGAACAAGCTGTTGCATTTGGATGAGAAAATGGGATAGAAGGATAAGATTTGTATAAGGAACACAAGTCTAGGGAATGAGCAGCTGGATGAACCAGGTTAGGACACAGCGTAGGTTACGTGCCCATGTTGTAATTGGAGTTGGGTCACTGTCTTGTTGTGAAGCAACTCAGGGAGAAATGATTGGAATTTGAAACAGGCAACAGTTCTTGAAATGCCACTAGACCTCCTATCCCCATCAGCATGAGTTCAACTTTGGAAAATTTGAACAAACCTACATTAAAGCAGTGAATACAGGAGGGGATATTACAATTAGACTAACCTAATTTGATTTTATGTCCATTCTCATTTCCAGAAAAGTCATTTCCTTTTAGGATTCAGCAGTTATCACATCTGCTAATTCTACCCTATTAAAGTATTCCTTGAATTTATTCCAAAAATCTTTTGCATACAAACACAACCTCACTGTTGATCACAATAGTTTGGGAGATGTTCCAATTTTGTGTCAGCTTTCAAAAGACAACATTTTCCAGTCCCAGTGATGAATCAGTGAGACTGCCGTGCAGCGAGGTTAGCACTTGCCAACACCAAACTCATGGGATCCACCAAAGCTGAACTTAACCAGTAAAGTCATACACCCAGGTGGGTATGGCAGAAAGAGCTTGCCAAAGGGCGGGATGGGAATTTATACAACTGCTCAGTTCTTGAGAGATGTTCAAAGATCATCCAATGAAAAATAAATTAACAGAAGATACTTAATGGTACACTACACGAATTTTCTATTTTAAACTGGATGTAGCTGGAAAAATAGCAAAATAAATGTGGAAGGAATAAGACAACAAATAGTCAAATAATGGAATTCGAAGATGTTAGTATTAGGAACAGCCCCGGATTTCAATACAGTTACTCTCCCCGTAAAAACATACTGTAGCAGTTGAATAGAGGTGATTTCAGCATCAGATTTGTTGCCCATACAACTTTAAAATGGCATCATTTAAAGCAGCGGTTCCCAAACTTTTTTTGGGGGGGTTACCACCCCCTTGGCACCCAGATCACATCCCACTCACCTCCTTCTCCTTTTCTGGACATGCCATAAAAACTATAAAGAATTTTGATTTACAATGTACAGTGAAAGAAAATAGGACATGCAAATTCAAAGCAGTCACAAATAACCGCAAAAAATTTATTCTTTAAAGCTACAAATATTTCTAAATTTACTGTAAAAACTATTTTCATTAACAGTTTTAGAGCAAACATTAGTGGTCCAATCACTACTTCATTGCTTTTTCACTTTTCAATGAGATGGATGAGATGGATGGGGATATCAGCTTCTCAACATCAGGCTGAATGTCAGACAGGAGTCTCGAATCCCCACGTTCAGTAATTTGTAGTCTGTTTTGTTGGTTTGAAAGAAGCTGGGCAACTGCACTGAAACTGAGCTTCATTAAATATGATGTTGGAGAGGCAACTGGAAAAGCAATAAAGAACACGTTGACCTTCTTCCATAGTGCAGGATACGCCTCTGCAACCAAAATCCTTAATATGATTTTTTTGAAACTCGGCCTCAGCTCAGTCATTTGTAGGGAGTTCAGGTCTCCCTTCATTCTTCCTGTTAATTCCTCATTAAAAGTATTCAGGAATTGATTATTACCCAATCTGGAATTTGGATTGAGAGAACATCCTGAAATCTCTCTGGCATGTCTTTATGCAGCTCACTCAGGTGGGCACAGTATATTGAAGATCATCATTTGGCATTCTTTCTTTCTCTTCCAACTCAGAGAGGATCAAAAATTTGAAAAGAAAACCACGATGGCTAATGTTGCGCTTATATAGGTTAACCTGGACAGAAAGTCGGAGGCAATTGATTTGACTTTGATAAGATTTGTATTATTTCTTTGCAACTGAAGATTGATTTCATTAAACTTTGAGAATAATTCTGAGAAATAAGCAATGTCATGCCTAATATTCTGGAGTTGGTTACTAAATGAAGCATTAGAGTCTTCGAAGAATTTTATCAGTTTCAAAAAGTACATACAAGTATCTCAGGCAGTTTCCTTTTGAGAGCCTCCTGATGTGTATACAGTAGGAATCATTCAAACTGTTTATCATTCTCAATGCAAAGTTCTTGAAATAGTCAGGAATAGACACCATGGGACTTGATTTCAGTTACTGCTGTTACAATAGTATACAATGATTTGTGCATTTGATCAATAGGTTTTTTGCAACAACAAGGTATTGCCTATGAATTACACAGTAAATGGTAAATATGTTAGGTACAGCTCTTTTCAAGAAAATAATAATTCCACAGTAGCATTCTGTCATTGATGGTGCCCCATCGGTTCCACAAGCAAGAATGTTGGTGAACAGAATGTCTTTTTCTTTGAAAAGCTGCTCAACAACTCAAAATATTGACTCCCTCTTCATATCTTCTTTCAGTCCTTTTGCAAATAACAACACTTGAACCATGTTTTCCTCTTTTTTGAAGCAAATGTAACCAAGCAGCAAAGATTCATTGCCTGGCAAAGCTGAATCATCCATCTGGAGAGCAAATTCTGTTGCCCAAGTATGTTGCACAATGAGTCTTCCAGATTCTCAGACATTTCATCTACCCATCTTTGAACAGAACTGTCACTCAGCAGAATCACCTTAACTATTTGCTCTACTGACTCACTGTACTCAGAATCTCCCTTACAGCTGGCAGAATCAGTTCTTCTCCAACTGGATATTGCTGTTCAGATTTAGCAATGAGCAACACATGTTGTATGAAGCACGCAAATCATCACTGTCTTGTTGTGGAGTGCTGGAAAATGTGTTTTGAAATGTGTTCCCTTTCTGAAAGTTTTCACAAAGTGACTGAAAATAACCCAAGTTCTTGTTCACTTTATCAGAGTGTAGTCTCCTCAAATGAATTGACTTTATTACTTACATCCTTCATAGACATGAACAAAAAACTTTACATCTCCATCTAAATGTGCAATTATAGTAATTTATAATAAATATTTTGTATTATGTACAACAGGATAGACAATATAACACAGAAATAGAGTTGTGTCAGCATAAATTAAGTAGTCTGATGGCCTGGTGGAAGCAGCTGTCACGGAGTCTGTTGGTCCTGGCTTTTATACTGCGGTGCTGTTTCCCGGATGGTAGCAGCTGGAACAGTTTGTGGTTGGGGTGACTCGGGTCTCCTATGATCCTTCAGGCCCTTCTTCACACCTGTCTTTGTAAATGTCCTAAATCATGGGAAGTTCACATCTACAGATGTGCTGGGCTGTCCACACCACTCTCTGCAGAGTCCTGCGATTGAGGGAAGTACAGTTCCCATTCCAGGCAGTGATGCAGCCAGTCAGGATGCCCTCAATTCTGCCCCTATAGAAAGTTCTTAGAATTTAGGAGGCCATACCAAACTTCTTCAACCGTCTGAGGTGAAGGAGGTGCTGTTGCGCAGACCACACTGTTGTACAGCCGGTATGTAGAGATCATGTGAAATCCTTGGTGATGTTTATACCAAGGAACTTAAAGCTCTTCACCCTCTCAACCCCAGATCCATTGATGTCTATAGGGGTTAGCCTGTCTCCATTCCTCCTGTAGTCTACAACCAGCTCCTTTGTTTTTGCGAGATTGAGGGAGAGGTTGTTTTCTTGACACCACTGTGTCAGGGCGATGACTTCCTCTCTGTAGACTGCCTCATTATTACTATAAATGTTCGAGAAGCCTTAAAATGCAGTTAAGACCATTCAAAAGGGCAGGGTCTGAACTTTACCCCATTGAATGACATAGTGTAATTTACAGGAATTGCATCACTGTGTGATTAGAGTATGGGAATTGTACTAGCCAAGGCTGTACTACAGTAGTGAACGACAATAATGCACAGGCTGGGTCCAGAAATAACAATTTCTTATGCTATGCCAAATACAGAAGTGTCACACTACCTTTCAACAACAATAACACACTTCAAGCAAGGTCTAAGAGAACGGTGGGTTAGCAAGAGATGTGTGATTATGTGATCATTGTAATCAATTATGAGGCACAAAGGTACAAATGCTTATAATAGGTTATTAATTTCCTAAATTAAGCCTGTAATTCCTCAGCTGCACCCTTTGTTAACAAGCAAGCCCCCCACCCCCCCCCGTCCCTTAGAAACTCTCACCACCTCCATGGGGTCATTTTGTGAACCACAAACTTAAAGGCATTCAAGAGGCAGAATTAAACTACACAAGTATCAGCTGCACTCCTGAAAGAATGAATGGTCCCAATATTCCAATGCTGACCCATGCCAGTCCCTCAAAAATTCACAGCCCTTACATTATTTCCCACGGGTATTCTGACAGGTTACACTTTCAAGGTGCAATCTCTGGCTGAACCCAGAAAGGTTTTCATGTATAAAATTACTGTCACTTACCCTACCTGTACTAACAAACGAGCAGCTATAAATTGGGATTGTGTATTTAAGCACTCCTTTAAATTATATATGGAGATCAATTCTATTCTTGAATGACTGAATAAATACAAAAGAGACCTACAATGCAGAGGGGTTCAGAAATTCAAAGCATTAAGGGAGAAAATCCTGAAGATCTGGGAATGGTTGTTATACACTTCTCAAAATTTCAAAGTTCATACCATTCAAATCAAGGTACACATACACACACTTCTATTCAATTATATAATTAATGTACGCAAGTAGAGTTGGCATGTTATAAATACAAACCCTTTGAAGATACAGTAACTACAATATGTTTCTTATTACATTTTGCAAGTCAGGAAGACCAGCCAACAAGATTGCTTTGACTCAGAGAAAAAGAACAGTTTTCATTCCCTTAAGCAGAATTTCACAGCACTCACAGCTCAATATACAGCAGATTCCAGTTAATAGGTCCATCTATTAATCACGGCAACCGCTTATTTGGGATAACTCTTAGAGAACAAAAAAGCCAGATTCTCTTCCTTTATTTGGACACTATGCCACTTGATTGGGACAGTAGACAGTTGCCAAATAGTTTCTAACTAGAGGTCAAGTCGCATGAACTTGTGTGGTTGTTAAGACACTACACCGTGCTTAAGAGTGAACAGTTTTTAAATAACATCAATTTGCCTGTGTTTATGTTAAAAAAGCAGTTATTTTTGTGACTGATAATTGGCGAGAAACAAGCAGCAAGGTCATTTAGAATTGTTTTGCTCGTTGTGGTTTCAAGCATTTAGTCCTGGAGATGCAAGAAACAGCCAGAAGTGAAAAATGAAATGATTTCGCTACTTCAGTCAGTTAGGAACTATGAAGAATTTGAAGGTATCAACAATCATCTTAAATGTTACAATGAAAATGAAGATTTGGAGGATTCAGTCATTGAAAGCACTGTATGAAGGTGATCCATAATCTGCAGTAGGTGTCTGTGCTAATTTTGTTCATTCACAGTTAATCAAAAGAACACAGCAGCATGTTGGTTGTCTGTTGTATCCGACATTGACATTGAAACCGGTGCGGGAGAGTTTTAAAGTAGAAAAGTTATTACACTGGGACAGTTCCACTCTTTTGGGTTTATAAGTCTGGATCCAGTGGTAAGAGTAGTTGTCAAAAAAACTGGGATCTTCCTTGGTTGCAGAGATTAACCATGACTTCTTCTATGCCTTATCATGCCCTTCACTCTCATGGAGCACTGCAGAACTACCTTCTTGGCTACTAGATCTCACTGTTAATCTCATACACCCAGTCCGCTGGAGCTGACTTCACATGCTAGCACAGGCATGTTCCAATCTCACCGGGTTATGAGGCCCGTCAGCTACCCTCACCTATCAAAACAGTGTACCAGGGTGCGGCCACTGTCACATGCCAAGAGCTACTTGGAGCCACAGGTGAGAGTTGAACATCTGGTGGGGATCAAAGGTGAGTGAGCTACCCCAGAATGGGCTCGACAAGCACCTTTCACCAGAGGTGCTACCCCCCCCCTCCCCCGGACACAGAGGCATACACAGAATGAATTCCTCCATTGATAACTATTAGAAACTAATCTACAGTTTTATAGCACTGTAGCAGTATTGGCAATGATCTAATTTATTCTGAATTTTTAGTTAAATACATAACTTGTTACTCAGATAAAGGGTAGTTTGTCTTTTTTATATATTCATAATTACTTCCATGACACTGAAGCTAATTGGGGCAGTCACATAATTCAGCCAAAATTAAATGGTCTCAATGTGTCTCAACTAACTGGAATCCACTCTACTCTCTGGCATGAAGATGAAGCCAAAACGTAACAGCAGGCAAGTAAGTAATGACCGCTGGTGGCAGTAAAGGAACAGACGCCTGATGCATAGTTGATGACTGTTGGTGTACATAAACTCTACTTGGAAAATATATTAGTACAAAGAAGTTACATGCAGCTGTCCCTACCCTGGGGAAAGGCTTGATCATGCTAGCTATTACATTAGGCATCTTTATTACTTTATAAATACAGTACACATCAGTTCTACAATTCTGATGAGTGGGACCAAAGTAGCACCAGAAGTTAAAAATAGAGCACAAAACAGGTGTAGCAGGCAAAACAATCTCTCCAGGCACTATAATTTTATTATACTGTGTTTTCATTTGAAACTTTGTTGTACGGTTTGGAGGCTTGCTTGCCTTAATTACCCAGAGAGCTCCACTGGCTGAAGTCAGGGCCTTGTGCTTTGGCTGTTGGTAGGGTCACCCATGCCAAACAGATCAAAGGGTAGAGGCCAGACTAAGAGTGGTCCACTGGTCCTTCAGGTTCAGTGGTTCAGCTCAGGGCTAACAACCCTGACTGGTCAAAGGAGAATTGTTACGGAAACAGTAATGAAGATCCTTCTTTGCAGACTTATGCAGGATCTTCATTGTTGCCCTAAATGGCAGTGGTGTAATGGGTTGTAAGTAATTTGAAACACACATAAATTGAGTAAAACCTTTCTATTCTGTCCTTGAACACTGCACAAAGATAAGAAATGCAGTGACATCACATTCTACATACAGCATTAGGTCGATGGTGTGCTTTTCCTTTCAAGCATTATACCTTGACAACTTACCAAGACAACCTGCTAACTTAGAAACTCCACTCAACTATTTCCACATGGCACTTGCTGAAACAGTTGGCAGCATATGGTGGTGTAAGCAGTTCTCATCTAGTTTCTAATCTTCCCCTTGTTATTACTGCATCAATCACTACATCTGCAGAGTTTCCTAATTAACCATAACCCAAGAAGCTCAACTCAACAACAACAAGCCTTTGCCATGTGCAATATTGGCTCACTGAGCTCTGAGAAAAGTTGTATCTCAAAAGTTTTTTCACCTTTATTTTTATTTCCAGCTTTCCGTTTCTGGAAGATCAAGCAGATTCCTATTATATCAGTGAAAGTTTATCTTAAGGAATGTCCAAACAGTACCTTTTAGCATAAAACAAATTCCAAATGTGTTTTTGCAAATCCTCAAAACTATAATAGTTAAAGAGGTATTGGAAGAAGTGACAATGACTAAAAACTGTGCACATAGTGCTCACTTTTTTGGACGATAGCTGCTTGCTATAGTCACTATTCATTTGAAGGTCTGGGTTTTCTCTGATGATGTACTGCATTTTTCAATGGACACAGTCAATATATATTCTGTCTGAATTTGAAGCCTGATGAACAATCTGTTCTATGATGTATTAAACAAAATTATGCACTTTTGGAGAATCTCAATTATGAGCAGTTCCATTCAAAATGCTGCAGTTTTATATTTAATGAATTTACATCAGTTAATACAAGAGTAAAGATAACCTCATTACTAATCTTACTGCTATTGTGATTCATATATAATCAAGCTTCTCTAAACTTGTAAGATTCACGTGGTCTCTCTACTTATTCCTTCTTTGAAGTTTCAAAACCACTTCGGTTCCACTGCCAAAAACCATAATCACTAACAAGTTCAGCAGCCCTTACTCTGACACCATTTTCTTCCAAAACTTTTGCTTTTTAGGAAAAGTTAGCAGCCAAAATCACTTTCTCCTCTCCGAGGATTCTGATGAATATCTACAAGCATTTTCAAAAGCCAAATATAAACTGCCCACTCAAGTCAAGCACTCTCCTGCACAATAAAAAAAAACTGTGATTCACCATGGGAAATTCATTGATATTCAGCACAAAAACAAGTTTAAACATGTTTTGCCATCTCTTTAATGATTCCCATGTTGCTTGTATCACATCTTTAGAAGACGATGCTACAGGAGTGAAATGCAAATTTTGAAAAACGAAAAACTCTTCCAGAGTACACAAGAAATCTAAAGGATTTGTTATATACCTAGAGCCTTAGATTTCTTGTACATTCCCCAAAAATATTTCTGCCTTCTGAAACACAAGGACTTATATTCAAATTCAGAAATAACCAAGGATATCGGATCTGCGTCACCCAAATCTAAATCAGACTTTCAGCAACTGCACATGTTCAATGAAACTGAGTTAGGGCAGCTCCAACAAATGCAAATTATTTGCAAGAAGAGTGAAATGAAGGTCTTTGACTCAAAACATCAACTCAATTTCTCTTTCCACTGATTCTGCCTGATCTCTGTTTCCAATATTTTGTTATTTTGTGTACAGATCCAAAAATAAAAGCTAGCCTGCGCCTGCAAAATCACACCTCACCAGGAGAAAGAACTCAAGCGTAACCATGTAACACTTTTGCTGTTAGAACACAGGCACACCAGGGTTTTGACCTGAATCAAAAAATCCTTTCCTTCCACAGATGCTTGATGCATTGAGGTCTTCAGCAAAATGTTCAGAGTCATAGTAAAGTACAGCACAGAAACAGGCACTTTGGCCCATTTAGTCCATGCAGAACTATAAGCTGCCTACTCCCATCAACCTGCACCAGGATCACAGCCCTCCGTACCCCTACCATCCACGTACCTAACCAATCTTCTATTAAATATTGAAATCATGCTTGCATGTACCACTTACACTAGCAGCTCATTCCATACTCTCATGACCATCTGAATGCAGGTTTCCCCTCGTTTACCCCCTTAAAATCTTTACCTTTCACCCTAAACCCATGACCTCTAGTTGTAATCCCACCCAACCTTAGTTGGGAAAAGCCTGCTTGAATTTACTCTATCTATACCCCTTATTGTATAGCTCCATCAAATCTCCTCTCAATCTTTTCCTTTCCAAGGAATAAAGTCCTTTCCACATAACTCAGGTCCTCCAGACCCAGCAGCATCCTTTAAATTGGCTCTGTACTCTTTCAACCTTATTTACACCTTTCCTGTAGGTTGGTGACCAAAACTGCACACAATACTCCAAATTAGGCCCCACCAGCGTCTTGTACAACTTCAACCTAACATCCCATCTCCTATACTCAGTACTTTAATTTATGAAGGCCGACGTGCCAAAAGCTTTCTTTATGACCCCAACTACCTGTGACACCACTCTCAATGAATTATAGATCTGTATTCTGAGATCTTTCTTCTACTGCACTCCCCAGTGCCCTACTGTTCACTGTGCAAGACCTTTATTGCTCAAGCTTCCAGCATCTGCAGTCTCTTGTGCCGCCATACCCTTACAACACTGAGGAAAGATTAGATATGCCCAATCATCCATTCAGGAATTGAGGGGTTTTTTTTTGATAGAGAGACTCCTAACTGTCAGATTTTAATTAATGAAAAGAACAGTTTCCAGCTCTGACAAAGGGTCCTGTAGCTGAAAAGGTATTTGTTTCTCTTTCCAAAGACACTGCCCAACCTGTGTAATGCCCTGTTTAGGATTTCTGCTATGCTGTGGGGTAGGTTGTATTAGAAGTATTCTGTAAAAGCAGTGTGTCATGATGGAAAGTGTGTTTTGGCTTCGGCTAAGATAAAGAGCCACGTTGTACAAATTAGGAATGTGTGTCAGCCAATCAGGATTATGTGATGTGAGGGAAGGCTCCAGAGAGCTGTGGGGGAGTGTCTTCTGAAGGACCATAGTCCAACTTGGGGTCTTTTATCAGGAGCCGTGCAGCAGGGGACAAGGGAAGATGCTGCAGAACGCCTTTGGAAAAAGAGTCCCCATTGCAAGTGCTTTGTGCAGATGAATGACTCCAAGGAGGAAGGGCCAATACTCCAGACAGAGCCAGTTCATTCGAGATAGTCTTCAAGGGGAGTCTGGAATGTGGCGGCACTTTCACAGAGATCCGACTACCTCAATATTAGCTCCAATGTTATGGGCACATTGGACTAGTTTAACTGTAAAGGACCCTTTTATTGTTCTTTCTTTTCCCTGCAACTGTTTGTTGAAGTTGAGAATTTAGTAAATGTACCTTCTTTATAATTTTATGCTGGCGTACAATCTGTCGTTTCTGAGCTACCGATAACTGTGTAATGGGCAGTATTTTCAAAGCATTCACTCAAATTCAGGTCCTTTAATGAACACTATGATATTTCTATTTGGTTGAACCCCAAATCATACCAACCCTAAACGTATTTTGTTTATGAAAGTTAGCCTTCTCACCAGTGAGTCATATGGTTGTTAGCAGAGTTAACTAACAAGCCCGGTGAGAGTGTTATACCCGTATTTTAGAACATAGGGTGGTACAGCAAAGTACAGGCCCTTCAGCCCATGATAATGTGCTGACCTTTATAAATCAACTCCATGATAAATGTAACCCTTCCCTCCTACACAGCCCATAACTCACTATTTTGTTTTTATTTCAGATTTTAAAAATGTTGCAGTATTAAAAAGTAATATTTTGTTCTAGTTTCTCTACCTCTTAATTCTCACTCTCTGCTCGCAATATCTTTCTCGAGCTTTATTTCATTTTCTTTTCCTGAGTGGATACTGACTCGAACGGTCTCATATCTGGTGGTTCAGAATCTGAACTGCTCAGCGATGGCCTGCTCTCTATTGGTGAATGGAAATGCTATGAGCACTGCATTGCATGATCATAGAGAACCATGAAACCAGACAAGCACAAAATCAGGCCATTCATCCCACTCTGCTTACGTTGACCATCAACCCCTTATTTACATTAATCCTACTGTTTATTTTCCACATTATTTGTGAAAATTCATCCAGATTCTACATACTAGAGGTAATTTACTGTGGCCATTTAATTTACCAAACCACACATCTTTGGAAACCAGAGCACAAGAGGGAATCCTTGCAGTCAGAAGGAGAACATGTAAACTCCACAAAGGCAGCACCAAAATTCAGGATGGAACTTGGGTCTCTGAAGCAATGTTTGTACCAAGCTGCCTGACTTGGAAGTCTCAGTTGTGCAGAACAATCCTGGACATGGTGTATGTCATACACGTAGCAGATAATCTTGTTGACAGACTGCAACGAAAAATCGGGGGGGGGGGGGTGTTCAAAAAATGTTGGCTCATTTCCAGAGCAATCTTTGATCCAACATGGGATCCACAATCTCATTCAGCCTTAAGGAAAAGGAGGAAGGCATATCCTATTATTACAATATATATATAAATATCCTTTTATTAAAGTACATCTCTGTTTCTGTTGATCAGTTTCATCAAAGCCAAATTGTGATTCAATGTTGTAAAACAATAAAATATGTGAACTTCCAAGGGAAGTAAATACTTTTCATAGGAAAAAATAATAATAAGTAAATTAATTACAATATATGTGAATAGATTAAAAATTGTGCAAAATGCAAAAATAATATATATTTTAAAAGTGAGGTAGTGTTCATGGGTTCAATGTCCATTTTGGAATCAGATGGCAGAGGGGAAGAAGCTGTTCCTGAATTGCTGAGTGTGTGCCTTCAGGCTTCTGTACCTCCTACTTGATGTTAACAGTGAGAAAAGGGCATGCCCTGGGTGCTGGAGGTCCTCAATAATGGACACTGCGAGACACCGCTCCTTAAACATGTCCTGGCTACTTTGTAGGATAGTACCCAAAATGGAGCTGACTAAATTTACAACTCTGTGCAGCTTCTTTCGATCCTGTGCAGTAGCCCCCCCCCATACGAGACAGTGATGCAGCCTGTCAGAATGCTCCCCACAGTACATCTATAGAAGTTTTTGAATGTATTTGTTGACATACCAAAAATCTTCAAACTCCTAATGAAGTATAGTCGCTGTCATGCCTTCTTTATAACTGCATCGATATGTTGGGACCAGGTTAGGTCCTCAGAGATCTTGAGATCCAGGAACTTGAAAATGCTCACTCTCTCCACTTCTGTTCCCTCTATGAGGATTGGTATGTGTTCCTTCGTCTTACCCTTCCTGAAGTCCACAATCAGCTCTTTTATCTTACTGATGTTGAGTGCCAGGTTGTTGCTGCAACACCACTCCACTAGTTGGCATATCTCACTCATGTACACCCTCCTGTCTCCATCTGAGATTCTACCAATAACAGTTGTATCATCAGCTAATTTATAGATGGTATTTGAGCTATGCCTAGTCACACGTGTCTGTGAAAATTTGGGCCAGGAGGTAAGTCGACTGCAAACAGATGAGGTATGAGGCATGGGAACGGATGGTCAGGTCTAATAATGATCATTCTCCAAGATTAGTAAATCTTTTCCAAATAATTACTTATTCTGCTCATACTAGTCTGAAATCCCTTGAAGAGGATTACAATGATATGTTGACTCCCTAATTTACAGAAAGTTGCTGTGTAAGATCCAATAAACCTTCTGTGGGTAAGTGCAAATATAATTTGTGTGAACAGAGAGAAAAAATAAAAAAAAATTAAAAAAACGAGCTAGTGGTTCTGACTCTTCCAATGCAAATCCCAAAGGGTAGTGATGACATTTAACAGCCTACTAATATAAGAAAAAATGTCCCTACCAAAACAATACTTGTGCAGAATTAAGGGACAGATGCTCAAAATCAGTGGCATGTGTATACATACTCAAGCAATGAAAATAAAATGATATAATGGGAAAAAATTATTTCTGTGTTTTCCAGAATTATTTCAAAATTTAAGAGCTTTTTTGTCTCCTATTTTGGTAAAAGTCCTTGTGAATGTTATACTTCTTTCTGAGGTCATACATTACAAGTCTTTTTCTATCACTTTAAGCCTTTAACTTTGTCATGGTTTGGAGGCAGCATGCCTCAGTGATCCGGAGAGCTATGTTGACTGGAGTCAGGGCTTTATGCTTTGGCTCTTGGTAATGTCTCCCATGCCAAAAAGGTCAAAGGATACAGACCAGACTAAGAGTGGCCCACCAGTCCTCCAAATTCAGGAGTTCAGATATGAGCTAACAACGCAGACTGGTAAAATAAAATAGTTACGCTGATAGCAATGAAGAATCCTCCTACATCTGAGTGCGATGGTATTCCCGAGCCTCCACACGGGATTTGCATGACTGACAGTAGTGGAAAAAAAAGAGGAAGCTACTGACATGAAGAAGAAAGCACTGAGCATCTGCAAAGATGGAGGACCTTCATTGCTGCCGTAAACACCAACCCTAAAGGTAGGCAAGCCTTTAGTTACAACGCTCCTTTCTGCAATCTCACTGATGACAGACATTGTTTACTGCTGCTAGTGATTTTCTCATCCATGCTCACATTCTTCATTTGAGGTGAATTATTTCTCAAACCAGAAAGCAACAAAATACTCCAATAAACCAAATATTGTGTCGATGCAGTCAGAGACTCAGTTACCTCCCATTTTTGCCAAACCAAGGGGAGTCACGAAAAGGTGTATAAAATTATTAGAAGCCCAGATAAAGTGAATTAGAAAAATTTATTTCCCCAGCTAGATGTTTTGGCTCATCCTCTGATACCCCATGGCTTTCCCACCATGTACAAGGCATAAGTTACTTGTCTGGAGATGACATGAAAAAGTGGTGTTGACAGTGGGGCACTGGTGGCTTAGTTCTTGGTTTCAGAACAATATACAGTTAGTAAGGTTGAACTTATTCCTGAAAAAAAAGAGGCAATTAATTTTGAGAAGACAGAGGTATAAAAAACCAAAGGCAAGATCTTAGCAATTACTGATCAGCAGGATGGACCTTGGTGCAGATGTGTAGAATCCTGGATTGTAATAGCACATGTAGAAAAGATGGTGAAGGGACCATACATATATTATATGCCTTGCCTAATGAAAGCAATTGTAAAACTGTATATTATTAATTAGACCACAGCTAGAGTACAGGGTGAAGTTTTACTGGCTAAGTTATAGGACAGACATGACAGCATTAGAGAGTGAAGAGGATTTCAGCAAGCTATTGCTTGTGATAAAGTGCTTCAACTGGAGAATTCAGGCTTGCTTTTCTTAGACCAGATAAGGCAAAGGAAGGACCTGACTGAAATATACCAAACTATAACAGGGGTGCACTGGGTAACATTCTCCCGTTTCAGATGTGTCCAGCACCAGCGGAGATTGATTAATTTATTAGTTATTCAGTGATACAGCACTTCCAGCCCTTGCAGCAGCCAACAACCTCGTTTTAAACCTGACATAATCTTACATAGAGATGGAAGATTTAGAGGGGATTTGACGCAGAATTTTTTCCTACCCCAGGATGGCTGAAACTCGTACACCCTGTCTCAAGCTGGTACTCTCAAAACGTTTACATAAGAAGTTAAAATGCCGTGGCACAGAAGGCAATGAGGTAAGTAATGAAAAACAGGGGATCAGAATGGGGCTGCACGGCAGCTTAGTGGTTAGCACAATGTTCAACAGCAACAGCGACCCAGGTTCAATTCCCACCACTGTCTGTGAGGAGTCTGTACGTCTGCCCCACTGTTCCCCGTGACTACGTGGGTTTCCTAAAGGTGCTCCGGTTTCTGGTTATTAAGTTAATTGGTCATTGTAAATTATGCTGTGATTATGCTAGGGTTAAATCAGGGGATTGCTGGGCAGCGTGGCTCACAGAGCCAGAATGGCCTGTTCTGTGCAGTATTCAGGAGGAAGAATCATCTCTTTCTATCCCATCTGACTACGACTCTCCAAGTGTAGTGCCAGCAACTGAGGAACTCAGACATCCATAAAGCTGGAGCTCGCCAATTTGACACAACACGCACCACCAGAAACATGCAGTCTCTTGAACACCAATACATCAGCTTCACACTGAACCAACAGTTCCAATGATAACCAAACCTGTCCTAAGTTGCACACCATCTGAACTGGGAGATACACTGCCAGCCCTATACTTCCCGCCATGCTGAAATTCATGACAACTGATAGCGACCCTTCATTAGAAGGATGGGAGAGTTTCACGAAGGCAACTCACTGCTAGCACCTTTTCAAAGGTAATTGGGAAAGGGCAATACATTTTCAATCTGCCCTCAACAGCATTAACCCAAGAAGAAAATTTTTTTTAAAGTTTAAAATTAGTAGAGGGAAATGTATTTTATTTTTATTTACTGAGACACAGCACAGAAGAGGCCCTTCCTGCCCTTCAAGCCATGCCACCCAGCAATCCCCCAATTTAATCCCAGCCTAATCACAGGACAAATTACAATGACTAATTAACCTACCAACCAGTACACCTTTGTACGGGAGGAAATCAGAGCACCCGGAGGAAACTACCATGGTCACGTGGAGAACATACAAACTCCCTACAGGTAGCCCTTAGGATAATAGTATGAATAGAGAGGAGATTACATATACTTTTCTACCAGGAGAAGCAGTGATTGTAAATTCACTGCTGGAATTGGGTGGTAGAGGCGGAGGTGATGGAGCCAGTAAGGACATGTACCAGAGCGGGACGGTGTGATGAGTCCAAATAGAACCAAACTCTGCTTAGAGTTCTATCACTTTATGAAGCCATCCACTGATGAGTGCCTATCAGTGCTTCACCCCACACCTTTGGCCTTGCAAGACCAATGAGGCCGCTGGGCTGGCTCCTGCAGGCGAAGTGGCAACTGGACCTCTGGTGGCAAATCCAGACACCCCATCTCCGAATCTCATGATGGTCTTTCAACAGCCTGCTTTCTTTCTGATACTAAATCAGATTGCATATCAAACGAAAACAACACATTTACCTATTAGCACTTTGGGGTCCTAGAATAAAGTAAAAATAAAGACAAATAAACAAGTTATCTCTGCTTACTTGTGTCAGTAGTTCTATTATGCCTAGTCATAAAGCTGAGGGGCCAGATATGAAGTGCATTGAACCTATCCATTCAAATTTGTGCTCCCACTTTGAACTCCATTTCAAATGGAGGTGCATGGTATTGGTCAGAGTGAGGATGGGCCTCAAGCTGCAGAGTCGCCAGTTTACAGCCGCCCAGGAGAGGCGTGTCGGAGTTGGTGCGCTCCATTGGAGGCGGTACGGCATAGCAACCAAGCTGGAGTCAATGCTGCCACCCCATGTTCACTCAGCAGAAGAAAAGCTGTATTGTGTTTGACTGCAGACTGCTGCAACATTCATAGACTCGGGGTCTTGAACTATATTGGTCTGTGTGCCTGTATTTTACTGATATCTTATCTGTGCCCTGTGCTGTGTATGATTATTGGTATTGTCTTTTGCACTTTGGCTCCAGAGTAATGCCGCCTCATTTGGCTACATTCATGGGAATGCATGTATGGTTGAGTGACAATTAAACTTGAACTACTGACCTCAGGGGTGAATCAGGATATCAGATGACTTACATTCAACTTTGACTGGTACAGAAATCAGAGACAAGACAACCTCCAAGAGAATCCATATTTAGCTCTCTAGACAACAGCTGACAGAAGGTAAGCAAGACTGGACCCTTGTTTTACACAAATGCAGGAATTCCACATGATGATAACTCTCAGAGTGAATACAAGGCAGAGAGAACTATAAAATAGCTTCATAGAAGAGCAAACTACTGCACCAATCTAAATATTCTGGGCCAGAGTAGCAAGGCCTCTGTGGTTTACTCATCCAGATATTACCAGATGACTTTTAGGTGCAATTGCTCAGCTCAATCTACCCTCCACTTCTGAGCCAAGCAAATGTAGACAGACAGAAACCATGGGAAATGGGCCAGATCCAACTGCATTAACTCTGGTCAGCTTCCTCCCTTCAGATGCTGTTTTGCCTGCTGAGTAGTTCCACTGTTAATTTTTTCCCCTCTTGAAGCAATGATTAGACTGTAGTAGGATCATGGTCAACATCTGTAGCTCCAACTTCTATCGTCCCAATCTTCACCTCCCCAGCCCCCACCTTCCATCAACCCCCCCAGCCATCATGCACTTACTTTCACTACTGAGCCAGGGAGAAGGGCTCTGGGGAACTTGGACACGGCAAAGCATTGGGACCGGATGGTGTGAACCCAGAGGTCCTGAAGGAGTGTGCTGAGCAGCTGTGTAGAGTTCTCCAGTGCATTTTCAAATTGAGTCTCGACTATGTGGAAAACATCCTGTGTGGTTCCAGTACCCAAGAAGGGCCAACTGATAGTATTGAATGACTACCGTCCAGTGGCCCTGAACCGACACATCATGAAGACTCCAGAGAGGCTGGTCCTGGCTAACCTCTCACCCCTGGTCAGATCAGCCCCTGATCCTCTGCAGTTTGCCTACTAGGAGCACATTGGAGTTGATGATGCTGTCATCTACCTGCTGAACAGAGCCTTCTCCCATTCGGATAAGCAGGGCAGCACTGTGAGGATCGTGTTTTTTGATTTCTCAAGTGTCCTCAATACCACACAGACCTCATTGCTGGTGGGAAGGCTCTGATCAATGCAGACTGGCACTTCCATTGTATCTAGGATAATGGACTACCTGACTGACAGACCACAGTATGTGCGGCTTCAGAGCTGTGTGTCAGACATGGTTATAAGCAACACTGGGGCCCCACAGGGGACTGTATTGGCTCCTTTCCTGTTTAGCCTGTATACTTCGGACTTTAGATACAACACTGAGTCACGTCATCTGCAGAAATTCTCTGATGACTCAGCAATAGTTGGGTGTATAAAGGGAGGATGGGAGGATGAATACAGGGCCCTGGTGGAGGACTTTGGCAAATCATGCAAGCTGAATCATCTGCAGCTCAACATTAGTAAGACAAAGGAGATGGTGATGGACTTTAGGAAGACTGTGCCTGCACTGCTCTCTATATCTAATGATTGTGAGGATGTGGATGTGGCGAGGACCTACAAGTACCTGGGGGTGCACCTGGATGACAGATTTGAGTAGAACACCAACACAGAGCATCAGAGTTGCCTCTACTTCCTGAGGAGACCGAGGTTCTTTGAAGTATGCAGGCCTTTCCTTCACATGTTCTACCAGTCTGTTGTTGTCCATACAATCTTCTATGTGGTGGTGTGCTGGGGCAATGGTATCAATACAGGTGATGCCAACAGGCTCAATAAACTGATTAGGAAGTCTGGTTCTGTTATAGGAGTAAAACTGGACACACTGTAGGCTGTGGTAGGACAAAGGACCCCACAGAAAATCCTGGCAATTCTGGACAATGTTTCTCACCCTCTGCATGCCACCTTGACTGATCAGAGGAGCACCTTTAATAATTTAGACTAAGGCAACGGTGCTGCTTCAAAGAGTGCTACATGAAGTCATTCTTACCCTTGGCCATTAGGCTCTATAATGAGCCAACCTATAGCCGGGGAAGTGAGGACCCCTCCTGTTAGGTTGCTTGTGGTAACTTATTTTTTATTCTATGTCTCTGTGCACTTGTGATACCACTATGACTCTAATTTCCAATGGGATCAATAAAGTGTATCTACCTATTAGAACAGGGATGAGCGGGAATTTCTTTAGGCAGGGACTGGTGTATCTGTGGAATTTATTGCCACAGGCAGCTGTAGCAGCCAAGTCATTGGGTATATTTAAGGCAGAGGCTGATAGATTCTTGGTTAGTCAGGGCGTGAAGGAATATGGGGAGAAGGCCGGAGACTGGGGCTGAGAGGGAAAATAGATCAGCCATGATGAAACAGTGGAGCATATCTGATGGGTCAAGTGACCGTTTTCTGCTCCTGTATCTTCTAGTCTTGAACAATTCATTCATTAAATCCTTCCCTGGAATGAATTACCAACATCCTCAAATTCATCAAAAATCAGTCTGGGCAACTTAGGTTAGGTAGACTTCGAACGTTACTGCAATCAGCTAGCCAAATAACAGCAAAAAAAAATCACAATGCACCACAGTTCTAAACAATTCAATCCTCAGATGTGAGCCACAGTACAAGATATCCAAACACTGGAGAAAAGACCAGTTTGCACAGCACAGGGTAAATGCAGGTTTAAGTTACACTATTGTGCGCACTGATATTTAATATTGCATTTTTGAAGTACTGATTCTTCAAAAAAGAACACTGACTAGAGTCTATAGGTGTACAAGTATCTGATGTTACTTTTCTCTTCCATGGCTGTCTTTCTCAGGTTGCTACTGAAATGTGTGAAGGAATCAAAGTAGAACTACTTCCATAGCCTGGAATTTTGGTGACTATCACAGTGACGTTATCATCATATCAGATGCAAGGCAAAATTCCCCTGGTGCTATTACATCTGCCTCAGGCATGCACATTTTAAACAAGCCAAACAGTTGGAAGGAAATTGAAAACTATATTACAACTAAAGATTCATCTGAGTGCCACTTCAATAAATAGCTAATCATTAACATTACCAAAAGAATAGCTAAAGTTTATAGTTTTAAATGATGCGTATGAGGTCCAATACACATTCATTTTAATGAGTTCCTGCTGTTTCCGGAATTTACAAGCAAGAAGCCAACAACCCAAAAGTATTTCACATCAACAAACATTTCTCCTGAAAGAAATTTAAGATAAACCATATATAATCAAACTTTACACATCTAGTGGGTGCTACTGCACTTCCATGGAATTGAAAACATCCTTCATATTTGAAGTGGCAAATGCCTTTCACTTAAAATAGTTGTGTAAATTTAGAAGTGTTGTTTCAAGCAAAAATACATTGAGAAAAAATAACAACTTCCTTAGGATATTCTTATGATCAGGAAAAAAAGGGAACAGCGACGGAGATCAATAATAGGAAAAAAAGCTGAAACCATGTAAGTATTGTCATTCACCCAGATGCTGCAGTAATCACATCATCTGTGTTTAATTTGATCCATCATTCCATCAAAACCTCCCTAATAACATTAATATCGCCTATACAAAGGAGCTACAGATGTTGACCATGATTCTATTACAGCCTAATCATTACTTTAATTGCAAGAATATTAAGATTATTTCTTTTTGTAACTTCTTGTTTGCCAGTCTTTATCTAAAGTTTTTCATACTTCCTTATTTTCTTGTCCTATCTGTAAGAAAATGAATCCCAAGGTAGTAGATGGTGACATAAACGTACTTTGATAATAAACTGACTGATTTCTACACTCCGGTGGAGTAGTGGCATCCGCACCGGACATTGGGGTGAGTGGTCCCCGGTTCGAATCCAGCTGGCTCCTTGTGCACTTTCCCTCTGTGCTGGGTTGAGCATCAAACTAGCGACTCGGCCTCATAAAACAAACAGCAAGGTTGCGCTCAACGTATCAAACGTAGCGTGCAGAGGAACTTCACTTTTTTTTAAACCCACACTCTGACTATGCAGCTCTGAGTGAGGCTGGTACAGAGCAGGGTTGATGCATTGCTGAGGGAGGACTCACCTCACTGCCAGATCTCCAAGATCACCAACTGCTCACATCTCACCTCCTTTCTCCTCACAACACAAAGGTCCATTTGGTACATCAAGTCTATGAAGCTCAAAAGTAATCTCACTCTCCACTTAGTTCCCTGTAACCTGTTCCATTTTATACACCCATTAACACAGGGTTCCCAACATGTGCTCCACCATCCCTCAGTTAATGGCAGGGGGTCCACAGCACAGAAAAGGTTGAGAACCCCTGCATTAACACCTCCCTCACTCTCCTGACACCCACCTACAATAGGGGCAATTACCCTAACAAATTAGCACTTCTTTGAGATGTGGTAAGAAACCCATACTGGGAGAATGTGGAAACTCCACACTGACAGGAAAGATCAGCACTGAACCAGGGATGCTTGGACTGTGAGCTAGCAAGGCTAACTACCATGCTGCTTAAGTATGGAACTCAGAGACAGCCTCTAATTGCAATGTCATACCTCAAATATCTTAGACTTGGGACATCTTCCACTGCAAAAAAAAATACTAACAATACAAGTTCAAAATTATTTAAATAGCAAACAATATTAAAAGATTTCCTCTGTTTTTCAAAACTCTATATTGTGGCAAATATTCAGACTATTTCTTGGTATTACAGTTAACAACAATATAGAACAATAAACGAAGTGAAACACCTATCACTAGAATAAAGAGCTTTCCATTCCTAGGACTCTTTCACCGTCACGCAGCCTGTTTTGCAGCAAGAGGGTTACAAACTGCATCTGCTGTGATACCTCGCAGAGGCAGGACTTTTCCATCTCAGTCTCTGGGTACCAGACAGAAATATGCAATGAATCTACTTTAATATTTTCTACAGTAATATTTTCATAGATGAAGATAAACATACATGCTTTGGTTCTTATGCAGATTAAATGATGAACAGGAAGGGAAAAATAAAGATAAAAATCAGCAAAGAAATTACAGGCAACTTAGGTAGATTAGATAACGCCATACCAGTAATTCAGCCCAGCTGAAATTTGGTGGCATTCATGTTTCACACAGTGTTCTCTCACCTTTTCTTCATCCACCCCATCAGTTTAACCTTCACTTTCTCCCCACTGCATCTTAATTCTTCTTTGAGTCTCATTTTCTGTTTGCTTCAGCTACTCATAGTGGAGAAAGTTCCTTTCTATGCATTACCCTCACAGTATGCATTAGCTTGATTGATTGGTTCCTCAGAATTTATTAGTTTGGAAGTTGGGTATTGTAAATGCAGAACTTCAATTCCTTCAGCTTATGCATTCTTCAATTAGAACTTGCAGATTTTTTTTTAAGTGTGCGTTTTAAGGGTAATTTGAGAACACAGCATTTCTAGCTGAGAGTTACAGAGGGGCCAAGTGTTAGAAGTTCAGTACAACAATGTTGCCTGTCTCCAGCTCCTAATCACTTGTAGCACTGGATTCCTATCTAGAGCTCTTTTAAATAAAGGTAACTACACTGACTTCAGCAAGACAATTGCAGCTTTGCATCAATTCATTAAACACACAGTTCTAATTTATCACAGTTCACAGTGCAAACTAAACTTGCACAAGTATTAGAAAATTACTTTGAAAATGTTTTTTTTCTTAACTGTATTATCCAACTACAAATAATGCAAAGTATTGACTTTGAATGGCAATGATGCAGGAGTTAGGGCTGCTACCTCACAACTCCAACAAGCTGGACATATAAAAGTTGCTGGTGAATGCAGCAGGCCAGGCAGCATCTCTAGGAAGAGGTACAGTCGACGTTTCAGGCCTCACTTCTGACCCCGGGTAGTACTTGAGCAGAGTTTGCACCTTTCTCTATGACTGAATGGGTTTCCTACAAGGGCTCCATTTCATCCAACCACAAAAAAGTGTGGGTCAATATGTTATTGGCCAATGTTACTGTGGGTCTGTCAACAAAATGAGATTATTGCAGGAAGAGTGTTTGATATTTAGTGCAGACTGAGTAGATGGAAAGCACAATTTCCATGCTATAGGACTATGACTTAAACCAATTTGTGAATAAAGAGTCAATGTTACAGTTCCTCCCCTCAGTAAATCATCATATCAGTCTTAGCATCCCTCAAAATCAAGCAGCTCTGGATTTAAGATTACCTAGTGCTGTCACTACAGAGTAACACAGTACCATACAGAAGAGAGCAATGCTAAATCCCGTGTGATTAAATTCCGTCCCTGCGTTGCAAGTAACTGTACTTCAAAAACTGCTGGGTACCTTCAAGAATCCCTGTACCCACGTGTGGAGTCCTGCATATTCATTAATTGCACGGGTGCAACGCTCCACGCCACTCAAGTTATAAAACAGTGGGCAGTCAGTTTTATAACATGCTGCTGCCACCTCCCACCGTTCGATGCAAAGTGCAGGTGCTAAAAGAGTGTGTGCAGCATCAGATCAAAGTAGCACAAAATCTTAAAATTACAACAGGCGCAGGTTGAACAAAATCAGATATGTAATGCACTAAAACATTTCAGTAAAACATTTGCCCAACGCCGGCCCCCTAGGCCTGAGTCGTAGTGGATCTACAGCTGAATTTACCAGTTAGACACCCCAAGCAAACTAATACTGAGTCAGGAATAGGAAACATGACTAAATTACAAGCAGATTAATAATAGTGAAGAAAATAATGGCAGTGAAGAGGGCCAAATCTCCAAAAGCAGGTGGTATCCATCCCAGGATACTAAAGCATCAAATTAAAGCAAAAATGCAATTTAAAAATTAAAGGGAGATTATTGGTAAGTTGTATGCCAAGTTTAATAGATTTGGCAACTGTTCCACAATGAGGAAATGGACCCAATGTTTCGTTATTTAAGAAAGGTGAAAGAGGGACAGAGAAATCAGAGAATTATAAACCAATTAGACTTACATCTGCTATCAGGAAATGGGCAGAGTCTATAAGTAAGGTTAAGGTAACTGAACACCTTGAGAAACTAATCACCTGATCACTACAAGCCAGCATAGATTTGTAAAGGTTACACCATGCTTGTACACCTGATTAATTCACACAAAATCAGTGATTAAACTAATAGCCAAGGATATATTTGGATGTTATTTATAAAGATTCCCTAAAGGCATGTCAAAAAGTCTCCCATAACTGTGGAAAGTAAAGCTGAAGTTCATGAAACCCAAGGCAAATTCACTGAACTGGGTCACACTGAAGGACATCCAATTTAGAGAGAACCACAGTACATGCTGAACATCAACTTCACCCCTAGACTTACCAAACCATATAACATACTGAACCGAGGGCCCAGACACACTTCCTCCCTGCTCCTTCAGTCTTACACTATCCAAAGCTGGCTCATCCAGCACAACTATATTCAGTTAAGAGAGTTCAGTGACCTTTATTAAACAGACAAGGGATTGTCTTTTACTTTTAGTTTGCATTGACTAAATGTCATTCAAAAACGTTTATAACTTAACTTTTATAAATACTGCTTGAAATTATTTCCAATTGTTTCCAAATGACTGATCAGAGATATTTGTAAAGCACCTTTGATGGGATGACCTGTCTGATAGCAGAGTGGTCACAGGGATTTTCTTTTCCACTGTCTGGTCTAATTGCCATCTCTCAGAATACATAGCTGGAGAAGTTTACTGTGGGTGTAAATCTAACATGGGACAGGATCTGGGGGGGGGGTAATGAGGAGCTGGGGAAAACAATCAGAAGGTGTGGGGCATCTCAAGCATTATATGGTTCGTTAAATCAAATTCACCTGCTTTGGAAGTTGTGTGGGTAGCAGAAGGACTATAATGGTGGACGACCCTAACAGGCAGAACAGACCCAGTAGTACCTAGGAGGATCAGTGATGGAGTCCCAATTAACTATATTAAACAGGAACGCCACCTCTTCATGTTAGCCAATGACAAAATGATGGTCAACACCTCAAACGCAACAAAACACAAAATTACAAGAAGGTAACAAGTGAATTGTTGGATCTGTGCCCACTGGATTTCAAGTTAAAAGCAAAGGCTACAAGTTACATGACAGCCATACAAAGCCCTGCCTAGAAATAGAGAGCAGTGAGCAATCCTGAGCGTCACGCCTAATGAAGATACATTAAGCCTGTGTGGCTGCAGTAAAGGTGTGCCCAAATAATATCATGTGTTAAATTGTACAGATTGTGTTTTATTCCCTGGAATGTAGATTAAGGGAAGACTTAATGCTTTTATAATATTAAGAGAAATTGGCAGGAACAACTGAAAAGGTAATACATCTGGCGGGGGAATTCTAGGATTGACGTCCAGCCTTCGTAAGACTGAAAGTGAGAAATTTTTCTTCCTGCAAAGTTGAAAAACACAATTCTGCAAATGACGATCAATGAAATATTTTAAATCCGAGATTGATAGTTTTTTTTAAAAAACTTTATTAAGGATATGAAGCAAGTGTGGTTCATTGGAATGTGGCCAAAAGATTAGCCAAGGTTTACGTAAATGGCAATAAAGGACTCCAGGGACCAAGTGACCTGCTGCAGTTCCTACAAGACATCGGAGAGTAATTAGATGGGCAACGCACAGCAAACCTAACTAAGCCCTTAAACTCAACTCTCTCCAGAGATGACTTAATATAGGGTATTGTTGTTCCGAGGATGTTTTGGAAATCTATCATTTCCTGATTTATCTTTATCCTGGAAAAGATGTAACATATTTAAATTCCAGCATTAAGCTTTTCCTCACTTGGAAAAATCACAAACTACACTTGTTTGCTAGTGTTTCTTATTTTTTTTTAACAATCTTGCTTATATGTTAAAAGCAACAACAGCTGACCTTCAGACCACCTGTCCGGGCACAATGACACCGAAACTAGCTGATTTCTGCATGTTTTGAATCAATGCGTGTTTGCAAGTAAATCAGTATCTTACATTGTGTTCCAGTGATAAATAATCACACCCAAATGCAGTTATAATGCACGTATTTTTTTTACAAAAGATCGGATACGGGTGCTAAATTGGAGAAGTCTTACCTGTACCATAGGAAACACGCACGTTATAAGCATATATACGAGTATCCGCTCGAATATCCTCATACCCATAACTCTGGGATCCAACTAATCTGCAATTAAACATAACCACATTTAAGAAAACGCACGCGCGCTTGTCTCACTCCCAAATTGCAGCACGGACAAGGTATGACTAGCCAAACTTTTTTTTTGCCATACATGGAGTTTGCCGACCACACAGATGATTAAATTGGCGAAAAAAATACATATGCTGTCAAAACCTGGTAGAACAATCAAGAGCGCTCCCTCTCGCTTTCATAAGGTGTTCGTTTATAACGCTGCACCAATAAAGCAAAGATAGATTGTAAAGTACTCGCGAAGTTTCAAAACGCTCAGCCAACCTTCTGATGTATTGCAAACAACCCGATTAATTTAACATTTAAATTTCCTGAACACACAAAATATGCACAGGATTAAAAGCCATCAACTCGAGCAATAAATCTCACGTCAGCCGGCTACCGAGAAAGCGTCAAGTCAATATATTCTGGATATCCATTTCCAAATCTCGCGAAATTTAAAATCTTACCCTTCAATGCAATTAGAACCTGTCCCCACCAATGTATTAACTTTGGGAACTTCACGTAGAGTAGATTACAAACTGGCAGCCGCATCCGAATTATTGATGCACAGTGCAAAAGTAATTCTCCCACCAGCACACTGTCACTTGGAGATTCTGTCTTATCAGGGGAGACGCGGTGTTGCTCTGCACCGACTCTACTGCACTGCGAGTTTAGCTGCGAAGTCCCGGGACGAGTCTTCAAACCGTGCGCTCACACAGTACAGCGGTGGAGTGGATCCCGAGGTTGGGTGGGTGGGTGTTACCGCACAGACCCGTCCTCCTTTGCCTCCCGCCAGCTCCGAAGTATTGGAGAAAGTGCAGCTCGACTCCAGCTTCTCTGTGAGAAGCCAAAATATTCAGATCAGGAACAGCTCGCCAACAAAACGACACATTCAGGAGCAAGGCAGTTAACTCTTCAAGCAGCGCGCTGGGTGGGTGGGGGTGTACCTGAAGTTTAAAAAACTAAATCCACAATGATCGAAGTTATTTGTAACCAACACTCGTCACGGTTTATTTTCCAACAAGAGTTGATGCTAATCAATAAAATATTCTTCCAGGGAATTATGGCTATGTAACTGAACGAATTACCGATATGCATCTTTGTAGGGCAGTGGTTCCCAAACTTTTTTGGGTTACCGCCCCCTTGCCTCCCAGCCCACATCCCCAGCGCCCCCTCTCACTTTCTGGCCATTACATTAAAAGCTATAAAGGGTTTTGATTTACGATACATAGCGAAAGAAAATAGGAACTGCAAATTCAAAGCAGTGACAATTGCAAAAATTATTCAAATCTAGTTTAAAGTAAATGTATCATCGAATTATATATACTGGTTATCATTATATACAACCCTGAGATTCATTTGCTTGCGTGCAATCACAGTAAATACAAGAAACACAATAGAATCAATGAAAGACCACACCCAACGGGATGGACAACCAATGTGTGAAAAAACAACTATGCAAATACAAAATGAAAGAGAAAAAAGGAATACTTTTTAAAAAGTAATAAATATCTAGTACATGAGATGAAGAGTCCTTGGAATTGAGTCCAGTTCAGTGATGGATGAATGAAAATGAGTGAAGTTATCTCCTCTAGTTCAAGAGCCTGATGGTTGAAGGGTAATAACTGTTCCCAAACCTGGTGGTGTGGGTCTTGAGGCTCCTGTACTTCCATCCTGATGGCAGCAGGGAGAAGAGAGCATAGCCTGGGTGGTGGGGGTCCTTAATGTTGTCTCCCTGCCACAGGACTCTGTGTAGATATGTTCAACGGTGGGGAGGGCTTTACCTTTGAGGGACTGGGCTGCATCCACCACTTTTTCTGTAGGCTTTTCTGTACAAGGGCATTTGTAAAGTTATAAATAAAATAATTTCTTTATTTGATTACAGTAAAAACAAATTTCATCATCAGAGTGTATGTTAGTAGTTGAACAATTCCCATCTTCATTGCTTTTTCAGCTTTCAATGACATGGATGGGCTTGGTGCAGTGATACCAGCCTCTCAGCCGCACAGGAGTCTCAGAATCCCATGGTCAGGAATGCAGTCTGTGTCGTTGCTTTGAAAGAAGTAGGCCAACTGCACTGCCACTAAGTATGATATTGAAAGGCAATAAAGAACACCTTGAACGTTTTGTACAGCGCAAAAGAACATTCAGCGATTTATTTCTGCAATATGCTTTATTTGAACCTCAGCTTCAAGCTCAAAGTCATCTTGTAGCGTTCCATACCATCTGGCATAGAGGGGCCACTGCACAGGATTGGAAAAAGCTGCAGAAAGTTGTAAACTCCACCAACTCTATCATGAGCATTAGCCTCCCCAGCATCCGGGCCTCAAAAAGGCAGCATCCATCATTAAGGACCACCATCACCCAAGACATGTCCTCTTCTCATTGCTACCATCAAGCTGGAGGTATTGTACAAGAGCCTGAAGATACATACTCAATGCTTCAGCAACAGCTTCTTCCCCTTTGCCATCAGATTTCTGAATGGACAATAAACCCATGAACACTACCTCAGTATTTTCCCCTCTCTATTTTTGCACTACTTATTTAACTTAATTTTCTTTTTTTATGTATGTACTTATTAAAATTTATAGTTTTTGTTGTTATATATTGCAATGTACTACTGCCACAAAACAACAAACTTCATGACATATGCCAGTGATATTATACCTGATTCTGATCAGTTCTTACACCATCCTTCCTGTTAATTCCTTATCACAAGTAATCAGGAATGGATTTATTACCCATGGAAGAATTTGGAGCGAGAGAAGATCTTGAAATCTTTCAGACATGTCTTATGCAGCTCACCCAGGTGCACACAGTACACTTGAGGACAGTCATCTGGTATTCTATGTGGAATCGTTTCAATTATTTAGTCTGGTGACTTGTGCAAAACTGTACTCGGAACCTCCCTTACTGCTAACAGAATTAGTTCTTCTCCAATTACACGGGCCTTTCTAGATTTAGCAATGAGTAATGAAGTACTGTGTGAAGCACACAAACCATCACTGTTTTGTTGTGAAGTGCTGGCAAACATGTTTGAAGTGTTTTCTCTTTCTGGAAGTTTTCATGAAGTGACTGAAAATAAGCCCATTTCTTATTTTCATTTCTTGTTTGCTTTATCAGAGGGTATTCTCTTCAAATGTTCAAGGAGCCTGTACGATTTCATTCCTAACTTGAAAAAACTTTTTCGCACAACAGACACATGGAGCTACTGCTGGTTACTTGGTGCTGGTATAAATCCATATTTCGGATACTCCACCCTCTACTGTCTACACTCTTTTTCATTTGATCTGCTTCTGCCATTTTCATGATGGATTAACGACCTCAGTCAATTGCCTATTGTTTAAGCCCAACCTCAAGCACTGCAATCAATAAAGGGGAAAGTTACCATAGCTCAGGCAAAACCTGACTCTCTGCCTGAAGGCACATAAAGTGGGGCAGTGATATTTTGGTTGGGCTGTATGGTAAAGAAATGCGATCAAGACCATTCAAAACTGCCAATTCTGAATTTTACCCCATTGAACTCCATACCCTAATTCACAGGAACTGCATCACTGTGTGATTACAGCATGGGAACTGTAGTAGCTAACAGCGTACTACAGTAATGAATATCAATAATGCGCGGGCTAGGCCTAGCCCAGAAATATCAAGATCTCTTCAGTCCAGATTTCTCATGACACGCCAAATACAGAAGTATTCCGTTCCTTTTTAACAATTATAATGCACCTTGAGCAAAGTCTCAGAAAACGGTGGGTTAGCAAGAGATGAGATGATTACATGATCATTGCAATCAATTATGAGGCACTGAGGTTCAAATGCTGATAGAAGGTAATTCATTTCTTAAATTGAGCCTGTAATCCCTCAACTGCTCCCCTTGCTACTGAGCACCCTTTATCCTCATCTTCATCACCCCGTTAGAAACTCCCACCACCACCTGTGGGGGGGGGGAGTCGTGTAATAATGCCCATATTTTTTGGACCTACTGTTCTAGGCTGCAGTGAATTCATGGGATGCAAGGGATGCTTTCTAACTCACATTTCAGTTCTATCTGCTGCTCCACTTTAGAAGTTTCATCTTCCTTTCACTGTCCAAAGAGGAGATGAGCCCTGGGTGATTTTCCTCCCTAAACACAGGAACATGCAAAATCCACCCTTAGGTGCTATCTTACTGAACCTGGACTTAGAACACAGGGGACACAAAATAGATTGCATAGAGACATCGAATAAACGAGCACTGTCAACAATGCTAACTTAGGCATATACTTCTTTAAGAATTGTAACTTGTCACCAACTACTCTGATGCATCACTGCAATTCTTGTAGTACAGAGTGGTCTGGATGTGTGGAAATAAATCACAGCAAGGATGCTATACCCCACTAAGCTATTTCTTCTGTGTAATAAAATATCCTTATTAATTATAATCACTGATTATTTTCCCAGTATCTGTAAAAAACAAAGGTACTGGGACGGGCACTGGGTGCTCTACTTGATTAAACAATCTATTCTCCATCTCTGTCTTTCTTCCTCAAATGAAAATTAATAATCATTGATGCCTAAGACAACTGGCTATCCATTTCTTAGCTATCCCTTCTGGCCCGAACACTTAAAACTTTTTTCCTATTCTGGCTGGAACTATGAACTTGACTCCAGTTGCTGGACATGTTTAGCATTATGTTGTAATATACATTGTCAAGCATACAGGATAACACACGTTCTTTTAAATAAACATAATATCTGAATTTATGCACAACCACTTACCAGAGAACAAACTATCCATCTTCACTATTGATTTTAGTAATTTTAGTCCTTAATTATCATTCCAGTTTTCTGTAAGAGAGGGACAATCTCAATAAAACCTTTCAAATAATGCAAGGACTATATAGAGGGGACATGGAGAGGATGTTTTCTACAGTGGAGAAGTCTAGGACCAGACAGCACAGTCTGAGAATACAAGGATTGCCCCTATAGAAACAAGTAGAGGAGAAATTTCTTTAGCCAGACGATTATGGATCTGTGGGATTCAGAGACGGCACTGGAGGGCAAGTTATTGGGTATGTTTAAAGCGGAGGTTGACAGGTTCTTGATTCATAAGGATGTCAAAGGTTATGGGGTGAAGCCAGGAGAATGGGGCTGAGAGAGATAATGAATCAACCATGATGGAATGGAGGAGCAGACTCGATGGGCCAAATCGCCGAATTCTGCTCCTTTGTCTTATTGTCTAATGGTATGTTCAGATTGAACACTCTGCCACTGCCTTTAAGGAGTTTGCAATTCTGTTTGTGACTGCATGGGTTTCCTCTGGGTGCTCCGGTTTCCTCCCACATTACAATCGGTAGGTTAACTGGTCATTGTGAGCTGTCCCGTGATAAGGCTAGGATTAAATCGGAGATTGCTGGGTGGTGTTGCTCCAAGGGCTGGAAGGGTCCATTCCGCGCTGTATCTCAATAAATAAACAAAGCACCAGGCCATTTGGAAATTAGGTGAAAATAGATGCAGTCCTTACACCAAGGCAAAAACGTGCCTGGAGATTCATAATGTTGATCACAATGGAACTAACAATATCTTTTCTATTGACAAGAGCATGATGATCAGTAGCTTTTATGATCTGGAGCTAATCTCCATCAGTTTCCACATTTTTCAATCCTTGCTCCCCCGACCAAATAAAAACAGAATAATATTTTCACAAACACAAGGAATTCTGTAGATGCTGGAAATCCAAAGCAACACACACAAAATGCTGGAGGAACTCAGCAGGTCATGCAACACCTATGGAAATCTCTAGACGTTTTTGGTCGAAACCTTGAACCAGTCCCAAAGAAGGGTCTCCGCCTGAAACATCGACTGTTTACTCATTTCCAAAGGCACTACCTGACCTGCAGAGTTCCTCCAGCATTTTGTATGTGTTGCTTAATATATTCACACATCTTGATAATATACACACATGCACCATGCAAGGTTCTGTATACAATCAATGCATTCATCGTTCTCATTTACTATTTGATCTTGTTGAAATATTATGGAAATTGTGAAAATCATGTCAACACTCATTTGCCACTGCTTCGTTGATGAAGAAATCCTTAGTGGTAATATTTTGAATAGGTTGTAAGAACAGTGGGGCCTTTGTGCATGATTGCAAAATTCTGAGAGGTGGTAGGGCAGGTTGATAAGCTGGTCATTAAGTAATTGTAGTACTTGAATATTGAAGGAGAGGTACTGAATACAGAAGCATGGAATTTATGTTAATCTTTACAAATCTCTAATTTTATTGTGTACAATTCAGGGTAGTTTTATACCAAGTTGATGATAATCAGGAATGAGAGAATTTCATTATTTGAGAAAATAGGGAGTGTTCTCAGAGTTACAAAGGTTGCAGTAGACTTAGATATATTATGAATGGTTTTGATTAGAAACTTTTCATTTCAAAAATGGGAAGATAATCACCATAGATTTGAAATAACTCAAAAATCCTAAATGGTGTTTACAAAGATAGATGTCTTCATACAGAAGTGAATTTAGGTTTCATATGCATCACCCAAAAGAGTCATGGAATCAGAATCTGGGGAACTTTTGGATATGAACTTGCAGGACTAACTGATATTACAAGGGGAAAGGCTGGACTGTGAAACAAGCTTTGGCAGGGCCCAGCACACACACCATGGACCAAAACATGAAAGGCTTTCAAGTTATGTGTCTGGTAGTTTCTTTTCACTTCACCGAGAACATAGATTTAAACTTTGTTATGGCAACCCTGTATTCCTACCTCCCCCCCCCCACCCAATCAAAGAATCTCAGGTTCAACGTCAATTAAAACATACTCATCATATGTCAACACAATCAGACAAAGATGTACCTCACTTACACTGATCAAATAATCTGCTTTAAGGATGTGGAAATGCACGGGAAAGGGAAAACAATAATTTTTAATCATTTGCAAGTTCTCTGAATCATTTGTGGCATCTGGTTGAACATTTTGCTAATTGTTACACCTGGTGGGATTTAATCAGCAAATAATGGTGAACTGGGGAGACATCCACTGTGCTGTTTTAAACACAAGTTCACATGAAGGAGTCTCAAAGAGGAAAACTACTCATCAAGTGTAAATGCTACTTTTGATGGCACAGTTATGCTACCATCGGTTGATAACTTATATTTAAAACATTTAGGAGCGTGAATATCACGTGCCAAGATGAGCTGTGGCCGATAAACAATTGATAATCATGTAATGGATGTTAATCAATTTTAATTAATCATCTCCACCCTCCATGCGAAGTCTGCCTTCAAATTTCTGGGTGCGATTAAACAAGGGCTATGAAAAATCTCCAACAATTAATAGCTTCAAATGTGTCTGCTTCTGAACACTGTAACGGGCGGCGATTGCTGCACCATGCAGGGACCCGGTCGTTAAAACATCGAACCTCACAGGGCGGTTTGAGAGAACAGAGTGTTTTACCAAAAGGCAAACGAAAGCAAGGCGGTTGTGAAAGGCATTTGGCACAGGTCGATGATTAATGGGCCACTTAAAGTAGGGAACGCACCCTAGAACTTGTTTTAATGTTTCTTGCTTCAAGCCTAGCTGTTCGCAATAAATTCTGAAGAGAAAGCTCGAGAGTATACAAGTGTGGGGGACGTGTCTGTGTAAGGTGCCGCACCATCGGCCTCACGGTTGTTCCTTCATTGGGAAACCGGCCAGTTACCTGGGCGGAGGAACCGAATCTCCGCAACTACCGTGCGGCCACCTAGTTCCCTCCTCCGGCCTCGCTCCGTCCAAGTGTTGCCACCTGTCCTCCGACTGCCCTCTGCCGGCGCAAAGGCGCCGATTGCAGCGGGGGAGGGGGTGACAGCCGTGAGCGCTGTGCACCAGATCCATCTTGCGCTTTCCTGTTGACTATGTTGACAGGATCTCACCTGATACCCTCGCTGGACCAGCACCTGAGGGAGTGCCAGACAGAAATCTGCACGATGAGAACGAGTGTGTGCCAGGCCTTGCATTCCCAGGAGAATCTCAGTCCGACCATGTTTCCTGCTCTGCAAGAGGTTACAGTACTTTGCAGTCCACAAATCTTCAGCCAATTGAGTCAGAGGTCAACCTGATGGATTAGGATATAAACTGCTCCACTGGCAAACAGTTGCACTGTAACCAAAGTAGTCAATCTGTAAAAACACAAACTGCACACAGTTATTATGAAAGCATTACTAAAGAAAAGTTACAAACCACTTTAAAGTTAAGTGGCCAAATCCTCAGTGAAACAACTGTGATAGAGCTGATTCCCTGACTCAAGGATTCCAATCGCTTGCGAGAAAAGTAAACAAGTAAGTCCACAGCCAGTGAAGACTTAAAATGCTGTCACATATGCCAAGATGCAGGGAGGAGCTACTTTGTGTGCCACCCGGTATCAAGTACAGTGGGGTATTAAAAAGAAAAACAGAATACTGACTATAAGACATAGGATCAGAATTAAGTCATTCAGTCCATCAAGTCTGCTCTGCCATTCCATCATATCTGATGTATTATCCCTCACAATGCCATTCTCCTGCCTTCTCCCAATAACTTTTGACACTCTTACTACTCAAGAACCTATCAGTCTCTGCTTTAAATGTATCTAATAACTTTGCCTCTGCAGCCATCTGTGACTCTGAATTCCACAGATTTACCACCATTTGGCTAAAGAAACTCCTCCTCATTTCTGTTCTAAAGGGACATCCTTGCATTTTGAGGCTGTCCCCTCTGGTCCTAGACCTCCCCCACTATTTGAACCATCCTCTCAATGTCCACTCTGTTGTCATATAATGTTAGAAGTTACAGACAGGGTACAGTGCAGGTAGGTTGTGGAATCACAAAAGACTGAGGGATCATGAGTTCATCTTTTTGCACATAAGAGTTCAGTTTGCAAGCCTGATAACACCAGAATAGAAACATAGAAAATAGGTGCAGGAGTAGGCCTACCAGAATAGAAACTGCTTTTCAGTCTTATGGTCTGTGCTGTCAAACAGTTGTAGCTTCTGTCTGATGGGAGGGGGTAGAAAAGAGAAAAACCAGGGTGGAAGGATTCCTTATGTTGACTATTTTCTTGAGGCAGTGAAAAGTGTAGACAAAGTATAGTCGATGGATGGGACAGACACAAAATGCTGAAGGAACCCAGTAGGCCAGGCAGCATCTATGGAAATGAGTAAATAGTCAACGTTTCAGGCCAAGACCTTTCTTCAAGACATCAGTGTCCTGATGAAGGGTCTCAGCCTGAAATGTCAATTATTTATTCTTTTCCATAGATGCTGCCTGGTCTGCTGAGTTCCTCCAGCATTTTGTGTGTATTACTTTGATTTCCAGCATCTGCAGATTTTCTCTTGTTTGTCAATGGAAGGGAAGCTGATTTGCATGATGGACTGGGCTGTGATTATAACTCTCTGGAATTTCTTGCAGTCGTGGGCAGAGCAATTGCCATATTAAGCTGTGATACATCCAGATAATAAGCTTTCTGAGGTGCCTCTGTAAACATTGACGATAGTCGTCAGGGAATGCTGAATTTCCTCAATCTTCTTCGAAAGCATAGAAGGTATTAAACTGAAGGCCTTTTCTTATTTGAACATGAAATGCCCCAGCCATTATTTTGAAGAGCTGTTTTCTACAGTATACAAGCCTATATTAGTCCCTCAGTTTGATATCAGAGATTCAATTTATCTCAGTATTATCACATTCCTGTTTGAGAAAAGTCTCAGCATGCAAATTGTCAGCTCTGTTGCCAGGATGCTATAGTAACTATATCTCAAGAAGTATCTCAGTTGATGAGAAGTGTTTTGGAATGATGTCAAGAATGGGGAAATATAAATGAAACCTATTTTTAACAGGTGGGTTTTAAAAAATAATAAAGGGGCAGTGTGTTTATGTGTGTGTGAGAGAGAATGGATTAGGGAGGAAAATCCAAGGGTTAAGGTCCACCTATACTTCCGGATATACTATACTAGTGTTGGCGCGTGGCCAAGTGGTTAAGGCATTTGTCTAGTGATTTGAAGGTCGCTAGTTCAAGCCTTGGCTGAGGCAGTGTGTTGTGTTCTTGAGCAAGGCACTTAACCACACATAGCTCTGCGACGACACTGGTGCCAAGTTGTATTGGTCCTAATGCCCTTCCCTTGGACAACATCGGTGGCATGGAGAGGGGAGACTTGCAGCATGGGCAACTGCTGGTCTTCCATACAACCTTGCCCAGGCCTGCACCCTGGAACCTTTCAAGGCGCAAATCCATGGTCTCATGAGACTAACGGATGCCTACAATACTTCTGGATTGAATGGAAAACAAAGGACATCAAGGAGACCAGTATTTGGTGAACTTAGATGTTTGAGCATTGTAGCTCCAAAGAAGAGATAGGGTGTTAACCCATGCACCATGAGAAGATGTATCTGCAAAGTTACCAGAATGAAGTTTGCAGATTCAGGCACAACCTAAAGAATTGGCTGAAGAAGTTCCAATGTGGACTCCAGCAGTCCTACAGTTCAAAGAGGCTATTGGCATTTAATGCAGCAATGAAGGCCCTTCATCTCTGGCAGTTTTCAGGGCATCCTTCATTGTGTCAGTAGCTTCCATTTTTCTCCATTTTCATTACTGTGAGTCATCCAAGTCCTGGGTGGAGACTCAGGAATACTGTCACACTCAGATGTAAAAGGAGTTTTCACTGCTGTTTTACCAGTCAGAGTTGTTAGTCTTTAACTAAACCCCCAAACCTGGAGGACCGGTGGACCACTCTTAGTTTGGCTTCTACCCTTTGACCTGTTTGGGCTGGTTGACTCTTACCAATTGCCAAAGCACAAGGCCTTGATTCCAGCCAACATAGTGATAATTTTTCAAAACTCGTTAGATTCTGGACTAGTTCCTGAGGATTGGAGGGTGGCTAATGTAACCCCACTTTTTAAAAAAGGAGGGAGAGAGAAACCGGGGAATTATAGGCCGGTTAGCCTAACGTCGGTGGTGGGGAAACTGCTGGAGTCAGTTATCAAGGATGTGATAACAGCACATTTGGAAAGCGGTGAAATGATCGGACAAAGTCAGCATGGATTTGTGAAAGGAAAATCATGTCTGACGAATCTCATAGAATTTTTTGAGGATGTAACTAGTAGAGTGGATAGGGGAGAACCAATGGATGTGGTATATTTGGATTTTCAAAAGGCTTTTGACAAGGTCCCACACAGGAGATTAGTGTACAAACTTAAAGCACACGGTATTGGGGGTAAGGTATTGGTGTGGGTGGAGAATTGGTTAGCAGACAGGAAGCAAAGAGTGGGAATAAACGGGACCTTTTCAGAATGGCAGGCGGTGACTAGTGGGGTACCGCAAGGCTCAGTGCTGGGACCCCAGTTGTTTACAATATATATTAATGACTTGGATGAGGGAATTAAATGCAGCATCTCCAAGTTTGCGGATGACACAAAGCTGGGTGGCAGTGTTAGCAGTGAGGAGGATGCTAAGAGGATGCAGGGTGACTTGGATAGGTTGGGTGAGTGGGCAAACTCGTGGCAGATGCAATTTAATGTGGATAAATGTGAAGTTATCCACTTTGGTGGCAAAAATAGGAAAACAGATTATTATCTGAATGGTGGCCGATTAGGAAAAGGGGAGGTGCAACGAGACCTGGGTGTCATTATACACCAGTCATTGAAAGTGGGCATGCAGGTACAGCAGGCGGTGAAAAAGGCGAACGGTATGCTGGCATTTATAGCGAGAGGATTCGAGTACAGGAGCAGGGAGGTCCTACTGCAGTTGTACAAGGCCTTGGTGAGACCACACCTGGAGTATTGTGTGCAGTTTTGGTCCCCTAATCTGAGGAAAGACATCTTTGCCATAGAGGGAGTACAAAGAAGGTTCACCAGATTGATTCCTGGGATGGCAGGTCTTTCATATGAAGAAAGACTGGATGAACTGGGCTTGTACTCGTTGGAATTTAGAAGATTGAGGGGGGATCTGATTGAAACGTATAAGATCCTAAAGGGATTGGACAGGCTAGATGCGGGAAGATTGTTCCCGATGTTGGGGAGGTCCAGAACGAGGGGTCACAGTTTGAGGATAGAGGGGAAGCCTTTTAGGACCGAGATTAGGAAAAACTTCTTCACACAGAGAGTGGTGAATCTGTGGAATTCTCTGCCACAGCAAACTGTTGAGGCCAGTTCATTAGCTATGTTTAAAAGGAAGTTAGATATGGCCCTTGTGGCTACAGGGGTCAGGGGGTATGGAGGGAAGGCTGGGTTCTGAGTTGGATGATCAGCCATGATCATAATAAATGGCGGTGCAGGCTCGAAGGGCCGAATGGCCTACTCCTGCACCTATTTTCTATGTTTCTATGTTTCTATGTTTCTATAGCTCTGCGGGTCATTGAAGCCTCCAAACCACGACGGGGTTGTGGTCATCTTGGAAGATTAACTCCAACAACTAACACATTAAAGTATTCAAAGTTAACAAACAAAATGCATCATCATTTATTGTCTCTAACATTCTTGTCTTGGGTAATTGTCAGCAGTATCCAGATGAATCTTTAATTCCAGGAGATTTGATGAATTGTGTAGGCTTCAAAACATGCAATAAGATAACACTGCATTATCTAGAATTCACTTCGTTTACAGTACATCTTAAAATTGATTAGGTCCTTGTATCCTGGTAACATTCCCCTAATGACACCAAAAATAGGTTTACAGGCTCTGTCTCATTTACCATTTGTGAACACTCAGTGAATACATTTTTTGGTTGCACATTTTTTCCTCTTCACAAAACTCCTCAAATTTCTACTTATGAATATATTGTCAAGGCAAAGTGGCACCTTCCAACTAAATGTATTACGGCTTTTATGCCTCAACAATTTTAGATAAACAGCAGTCCCAGCCCTTCTATATCAAATTTCCAGCATTCACAATTTCAGATTATAATCTTCACTTTGCTCGCGCTGCCTGCAGACCTCCCTTTTGTTACTTGCTAATACCTTTACCACAATCAGTCACTTGGCTCCATCATCAATGTTGTAATGCAATCTCTCCTGTGTTCTACCTTCTCCCTTATTATTTCACTGTCTTTTTATGATGAAAGATTATTGACCAAAAACCTCATAGATGTAGCTGACCAACAAAATATTTCCAGAATTAGCTTTATTTATGGTTGGAGTACTGAACGACTGCAAGGATGCAGTGAATCCTAAAAGTTTGAAGATAAGAACCTGCCTCCCCTGTACATTGCCTTTATTTCTTTGAAATATGACACTAGTGACCTGAGCTCTACAGATATAAAACTGGATGAACATCAAAGTTCAATGTAAATTTATTATCAAAGTACAATACATATATGTCACCACATACAACCCTGAGATTCATTTTGAATTTATTTTTATTGATATACAGTGCAGAATAGGCCCTTCCGACCCTTCAAGCCACACTGCCCAGCAACCTCTGTCTTAACCCTAACGCAATCACTGGAAGATTTACAGTGACCAATTAACCTATCAATTGGTACATCTTTGGAATGTGGGAAGAAACTGGAGCACCCGGAGGAAATCCACACAGTCACAGGGAGAAAGTACAAACTCCTTACAGGTAGTGGCAGGAATTGAACCCTGGTAGCCTGTACTTTAACTACTACTACGTTGACTCAGGCCTAGGGGGCCGGCATCAGGCACGATGACGGTCTCTCCACTTCTCCCTCTCCCTCATCAGTGTGTTCAGTTCATCTACATTAGCTGCACCGCTGTCTTCTAGGAGCGCGTTGACCATAGACTTGGGAGGGTGCCCAGGGTTCATCCTCCCATGCTCGGGCTCCCATATGATGACTAGGCTGGCAGGTAGCTCGGGGTGGCGTAGACAGTGCCCCGCTAGTTGCAGTCTTCTCACCTCGATTTTAGTGGTGAGCATCGTCAAGAGCCATCCGGAGCACTCGTGTGTAGCAACCATCTAGAGACTTTCGCATAGTCTTGATGAGTGTCCACGTCTCACATCCGTACATGAGAATGGACTCTATGTGCTAACCACTTCACTACCCTGCTGGACATTCAGAGTAAATACAAGAAATACAGTAGGATCAATTAAAGACTGCACCCAACAGGATGGGCAAACGACCAATGTGCAAAACACAGCAAACGCAAATGCAAAAAGAAAAAAAGTGCAATAATAACAAATAAGCAATAAAATCGGGAACATGAGATGAAGAGTCTTTAAAAGATAGGTTGTGTGAATAGTTCAGTGATGGGGCAAGTGAAGTTATCCCCTTTGGTTTAAGAGGCCGATACTTGAGGGGTAATAACTGTTCCTGAACCTAATAGTCCGAGTCCTGAGACTCCTTCCTGATGGCAGCAGCAAGAAGAGAGCATGGTTTGGATGATGGGAGGTCTTGATGATGGAAGCTGCTTTCCTGCGAAAATGCTCCTTGTAGATGTGCTCAATGTTGCAGGGGGGGAGGTTACTTTTTGTATGCTTTTCTGATCAAGGTCATTGGTATCAGCTTATTCCTCACCAGCTAACAAAGCTGTTGCATGTGATAGCCCTCCCTTTCACCATAACTTTCACCATAACCCATCCTGTTGGGTGCAGTCTTTAATTGATCCTACTGTATTTCTTGTATTTACTCTGAATGTCCAGCAGGGTAGCGAAGTGGTTAGCACATAGAGTCCATTCTCACATACGGATGCGAGACATGGACACTCACCAAGACTATGCGAAGGTCTCTAGATGGTTGCTATACACGAATGCGCCAGATGGCTCTTGACGAAGAGTCTCGGCCTGAAACGTCGACTGTACCTCTTCCTAGCGATGCTGTCTGGCTTGCTGCAGCAACTTTTATGTGTGTTGCTTGAAATCCCAGCATCTGCAGATTTCCTCATGTTTGCACTTTCACCATAAAATTTGGTATTAGCACAATTCATCTGCAGTTTGCTTCAAGGTCATATTGTTTCTCAATTAACCCATCTGGCTAATGCTAGGAGAAAGAGATACAAAAAATATTGCTTTGGTAATTAGAATCCTGTAGCCTTGAGTTACTTTCCTTCTGCCCTTCGTCAAATGAACAAAAAGTGAGACTGACAGCTCATTGTGTTGAGGTGTGAATTGAAGTAATTGGAATTTTAAAAATACTGAAATTGGAAGAAAATTGCAGGAATTTGAGAAAGAATAAGAGAAAGCACAGATTGGATTCCTTTTTAATGAGCTTACATTGCTCAGGTCCAAAAATTAATCTACATTTTACAACTTCACAACTAAATATTTGGTGGCTTGCTCCATTATCTCAATGCAATCTAATTTGAAATAAATGCTACTGCTGGTTCTATACGAAAAACTGCATTTAAGATCATTGCTCCTGGGAGATGTTGAGTAATATGGGCAAATAAATACTCGACAATAATGATTTTGATATTTCTAGTTATATACAGAACCTTGTAAAAATATTTGGCCTCCAACTATTGTTCACATGAGTATTACAACCAGGGATTTTGATCAATTAAACTGAAAATTTTCATTTGTGAATCACATGCTCTGTATTTCACAGTGGAGCCCAAAAATCAGGGAAAACTGTCAAGCATCTATAACTAAAACTTAAAAAACTGAAATATCAGCAATTCAAAAGTATTCATCCCTCTTTGCTCAGTACTGAGTTGAACTTAGCTATTACTGCTATTAATCTGTTTGGATAAGGCTCTACTAGATTTGCATAATGTGACAAAGCAATATTTGCCCATTCCTCCTCGCAAAATTGCTCAAGCTGTGCCGGGTTAGTTGAGGAGGGGTGGTGGGCAGCAATTTTGAGGTCTTGCCAGAGATCTTCGATCGGGTTAAAGTCAGAACTCTGACTAGGCCACTCAAGGACAACAATTTTCTTCATTTGAAGCCACTCCATGGTTGCTCGGGCAGTGTGCTTCGAGTCATCGTTTTGCTGAAAGACAAACTTCCTCCCCAGTTTAAGCTTTTTGTCAGAGGCTAGCAGGTTTTTATCCAGGATCTCTCTGTATTTAGCAGCATTCATCTTCCCATCAATCCTGACCAGACTTCCAGTCCCTGCTTCTGATAAGCACCCCCGTAGCATGATGCTTCCTCCTCTGTATTTTACAGTGGGAATGCTGTTTCCTGTTTCTTGCGCAGTATGAGATTAATGCCACACATACTGCTTAGTACTGAAGCCAGAAAGTTCCACTTTAGTCTCATCCAACTACAAGACTTTCTTTCATATCTTTACAGTACCCCCTAAGTGACACTTTGCAAAGCCTTACGGGCAAGGATAATCTTTTTTAGCAAAGGCTTCTTTCTTGCCACTCTTCCATAAATGTCCTTTATGTGAAAGGCCTTAGCAACTGTGAAGCCATGAACTTCATCTCCAGTTGCAGCCACTAACCTCTGCAGCTTAATCAGAGTGACTGTTGGCGTCACAGTAGCCTCTCTTACAAGTACCATTCTTCTCTGGCATCTAAATTTAGAGCTGTGGCCTGACCTAGGCAGAGTGCTACAGTTTCATATTTTTTTTCCACTTTTTCATGATGGACTGCACTGAGATCTAAGTTAAGTTCAGTGCCTTTGAGACTCGTACTTCTCCATCATCATCACCCTGACTTGCCATGAATGCTCTTTTGTCTTCATTTTGTTTGCTCTGTTGAAAATCTACCGTACCATTGGATTTACAGAGAGAGAGGGTATTTATTCAGGTGATCCTCCAATTTTCTACATCAACAAATTGGGTGAATTGTTAAGGTGATATACAGTATTGCACCTGAGGAAAGTCAGCGTAGTAATTACAGAGGGGATGAATACTTTTTCAGCCTCACAATTGTGGTTTTCAATCCTTAGTAAATTTTTGACAGATTTTTTCTTTTGATTTAACATGATGCACAATGTTTTGTCGATTAGTTCAAAAAATATTAAATTTAGAAAAAGAGACAGTAAAATGTGAAAATAGTTGTGGATGCTGAATACTTTTTCAAGCCTCTGTAAATACAAGGCTAAGAATTCTAATGATGTCTACCTGCATTTTGATTCCCCCATCAGAAATCAGATTAAAATATTTTTGCACAATAGGACACTGAAAAACTGGACTAAACTAGTACTAGGGAAATAGAATGCTGCAAAATGGGAAAATCCCAATCAATAGTGTATCTCTTTAGCCAATCAGATGTAAAGATTAAGAAATAAACTGAAGGTCTGGGAAGGAGGGTAAATTCAGAGGATAAATCAATGCAATTAAGGAGAGAAAAAAGCAAAGTTAGAAAGGAAAAGCAAGCAAATACTATCTGCTAAAACGATTTACAATTTGAAGGACTAATGCCTTATTTTCAGCTTTAGAGTTGATTTAAAGTCATTAATACTTACACATTGCTTCAATCACACTTGCTCTTGTAATTCCTTGCACCCTGCAGCAGTTTAACTTCGAGTCACATGCCACGTTCATAGCTTTGAATGCACGTGAAAGATGAGTCAGATAGCAAAGTGTTATTTTTACAAAGCAAACACAACAATGTTACCCAATGTTAACAAACAAAGGCAAGTGGCATTTTTAGACAGTTGAATTTGCTCCTCATCTGAAGTTATTTTATTATTTATGGTAACACTTTTAATTGGATGACAAATTTTACCCAATAATTTTTCACTCAGTTTGGGAAGGACTACATATTTCTGTACTGTATTTTAACCTAGTAATGAGGATTGGGTGATGCGACCGCTTTATTGAGAATATTTTATGACTGGGTTTCCAGGCCTTATTAATTTCATTAAAGGCCATTAGAAGCTAAATATGTAAAAGGTCATTGGTCGATTGGACCTAATGGGCAGGAAGTGCCCACCCTTAGAAATCTATGACTCAGTTTAAGATTTTGAGTGATCATCTTCTAACTGACAAATGTACTGAAATCATGAGTATCTACTATATTACAGTTTGTGACACAGTAAATTCTGTATCCAGTACTTTCTGCCTTCCAATGCAAACATGATCTTTTCACGGTTTCCCTGTGTGCATGACACATGAGAAGTTAAAACAAATTTTCAATTGCATAAGTCATTGCCTGTTACTTCACTGACGTTTTGGGCAGCAGTGAAGGTCTTCCATCTCTGGTGGTGTTCAGGGCTTCCTTCATCATGTCAGTAGCTTCCTCTCTGTTTTCACCACTGCCAATCATGCAAGTCCAGCATGGAGACTCAGGGATACCATCGCACACAGATGTAGGAGGATTCTTCATTCCTGTTTCCTTAACAATCCTGTTTTACCAGTCAGGGTCGTTAGCCTTGAGATGAATCCCCCAACCTGGAGGATCGGTGGACCACTCTTAGTCTGTCCTCTACCCTTCGACCTGTTTTGTATGGGAGACGCTACCAAGAGCCAAAGTGTAAAGCCCTGACTCCAGCCAACAGAGCTCTCTGGTCATTGAGGCATGCAAGCCTCCAAACCCAACGACAAGGTTGTGGTCCCCTTGGAGGTTCAGTTACATAGAGTCTCCATATTGGCAGAAGTAAGCACTAACCACAACATCAATTGATGGATTTTCCTCTTCCCTTCTCTCCACCATTGAGAGAAAAGTACAAAATGGAGACTATCTTCAAAAACACAGAGGCTGTGATGCTTGTTGATGGATCTGTATCATCAGGTAAAACAGATTCCTAGGGGAAAACTGAAAGTACCACTGAGCTGGAGATCACTCAGTAGCGGAATGGCTAATCATTGGGAGTATATCTGTGTATTAGCAAATGTTGTGATGGTACTAATAAGAGGGTGTGTATGCTTCACCAAGAATTAAGCACCCATCCACTAATAACCACTAATGGCCAATAAAGATCTTATAGTATACCTCTGAATGACTTTTGTCAGCTGTTGAAAGCTCCATAGTGCACTTCAACTGTACAATTCATCTATAAGGGAATTTAATATTTAAAACATGTCTAGTACTGGGAAAGACAGAGCTAACCAAGTTAATATAGATATATCTTCTGTTACAAATTGCACAGAAAATGCATATCATTTTTTATAATGTCATTTTGTTTCATATTTCAAAACAAATTATATACAAAGAGCAAATCCTGTGCTTAAAATGCTCACAGCAGTTTGTTTAGGACTTGGAAATAGTTTAGCAGAAGAATTACATTTAAGTTTTATTTTGAGCTATCTTTCACTTACTAAAATGGATTGCATCTCTGGTTGTTTATTAATTACATCAATGGTCACAAAGACACTGAAGAAGCAAAAAATGTACAGATTGGAAGCCAAGATTCTACAGATTCACAAGCTTCTGTAGAACAGCTTTATCCATTAAAACCTAACCAGTTACTATTTTTAAAATCACATAAAAATAAATATGTTTTAAATCATTTTTGACTCTAAACAATCCAGGGAGAAAAATTCAGCAGAATAGGCTATTGTCGGGGAGGCACTTCTTAACTAATTGGTGCTGTAGTCATCAGGGATTCACATATCTGATACAGCTTAAACTCTTCTCCAGAGGTACTCCTTCACATTGAGGATGATTGCTTTCATTCCAGTTCTAGGAAAATAATGAGGCCAAAATGGGAACTGTAAATTCTGCCAAAGATCAAAATCAGAATCAGGCTCATTATCACTGACATACGTCATAAAATTTGTTTCTTGCTGTAGCAGTACAGTGTAATACATAATAAAAATTACTGTTAAGTTACGGTTAGAAATATAAAAAATAAACAAGTAGTGCAAAACAAGAGCTCAATAGTGAGGTAGTGTTCATGGACCATTCAGAAATTTTCTGGCAGAGAGGAAGAAGCTGCCCCTAAATTATTAAGTGTGTGTCTTTAGGCTCCTGTGTTTCCTCCCTTATGATCGTACAAATTCAGAGTAAGTTTTATTATCAGAGTACGTATATGTCACCACATGCAAACCTGAGATTCATTTTTCCGTGAGTATACTCAGAAAATCTATAGGTTAGTTATTATAACAGGATAAATGAAGGATCAACCAGTAGATACAAACTGTGCAAATGCAAATATAAATAAATAGCAATAAATAACGAAACATGAAATAGTAAGATGAAGAGTCTTTAAAATTAGATCATTACTTGTGGGAACATCTCAATGGATGGGCAAGTGAGTGCAGTTATCCCCTTTTGTTCAAGAGCCTGATGATTGAGGGGTAGTAACTGTTCCTGAACCTGCAGGTGTGAGTCCTGAGGCTCTTGTACCTTCTACCTGATGGCAGCAGTGAGAAAGGAGCATGGCCTCAGTGGTGAGGATCATTGATGATGGATGCTGTTTTCCTATAACAGCTTTTCATGTAGATGTGCTCAATGATAATTAGTAGTGATGAAGAACGAGGTGTTTAAAGGGATTAGAAGGTCAGAGTATGATCACTTTTGGTTCCGCACGCTATGGGTGAAATATAAACATAGGCTTTCAGTCCCATCTTGGGTGTCCTCCTCCATTTAATCAGCTCAGGAGTAGGGACTTTCATTACATTTTCACAAGAAAGCTTTAAGAACATCCTTGCATTGCTTCTTGTGTCCACCTCCTAATCCATTGCCTTGATGGGGCTGAAATCAGACTTTTGAGATTGAACTCCTGGGCACGTGAACAATATGTCTGCCCATCTGAGCGAGCAGAGCGTAGCTAGAGCTTTCGTACTGGGGATGTTGGCCTGGGAAGGGATAGTGACGTAGCCTGCCAAGGTAGATGAGCCTTGGTATTGCAGATCAGTGCTTCAAAATGCAATGAACCTCAGGCTCCAGGATGGGCCATGGAGGACTACATTGGTGGATGTGACTGATTGACTTATATCCAATGGAATCATGTGGGCCAATTTTTTAGACAATAGGGAAATGTCTCTGTTTTGGCATTAAGACCGTGACACTGATTCACTGCAAGCTGTATACCTGCATGAGTTTGAAATGGCCAACTCCACTGAATCCTCAAGGGTTGATCATTTTATATTTAGGATGAGTTCCTGGCCAGACTGAGGTCTTCCTTTAGTAGCTCACCAATTGAGAATCATATATTTTGTGCCTTGGCAGTTTTTAAAGCTCTGTAGATAAACATTAATGGATATAAGTTTCTAACCTCTTTGACACTCTTCCAAAGAATTGGCTATCAAAAGGGAAATTGAAAAGCCAAATTTGAAATCTGTGGGCAGTTGAAGGGAGGTATCACATCTTGAATTGGTTGTAAAGCATTTTAACCCATTGAGCAATCATGGGCAACTTTTGGAGGGCAGGAAATGACAGCCTTCATAGAAGTTACACCAGCAGTATTTGGAAATAATATGCAAGAGGGTTTCGTGCTTCATGGCTGCCTGCAAGCAGGCAAATCTCAAGGTTGTCTAACTTATACATATTTTGACAATAAATATACCTTGAATCTTTCCTTGATGTGTTGCCATAGAATGGATACATTTCTGACATGGTACATGCTCTCTCTTAGCACACCTCCAGATAGCACTACACATAATAAGTCTGAATCTATGAAAGAGACACATCAGCGAGATTGTGTTTCCATTCTGTTTATGAATCCATTCGATCTAGATGGCTCAAGTCATGTGGCATCTTGCCAAAAACTTATAAATAATAACTTTTAGACAAGAGCAACAGGGAAAAAATTGTCAAAAACAGCTTTTCTTCTTGTGTTTGATGCAGTTTAAAGCACTAAATAAACGTGTCACATATTATTTATGTTGAAGCTTCTCAGGGAGAGGCTGATACTTGCGCTGGTGCCAGAGAAGGATGTATATGAGTTGCTCAGAATCTGAATTTGGGTGTTAGTAAATCAGTCTGGGAGGCAGCAGCAAACAGAGGCTGTAAAAAGTGTTGGCCACTGGAGATTCAATTGTGGGAAAGGTAATACTGCAACAAAAGCTCAGTAAGAACCACAAATCCACCTTAAAAAGGAGGATAAACATGAGAGATTCTGCAGATGCTGGAAATCCAGAGTAACACACACAAAATGCGGGAGGAACTCAGCAGATCAGGCAGCACCTATGGAGAGGACGAAGGGGTCAATATTTCAGATGGCAATCCTTCATCAGGACTAAGGAGGAAGTTGGAAGAAGCCAGAATAAGAAGGTGAGGTTAGAGTGTAGATGTGACATAGGATCAGAAGATGTTGAATCCTTGTGGGTTCCAGCTTTCAAGCTGGAAGAGATGGGTGGGAAGAAGTGGAAAAGGTAAAAGGCTGGAGAAGAAGGAATCTGATGTGAGAGCAGAGTGGCCCATGGAAGAAAGAGAAGGAGTAGGGGCACCAGAGGGAGGTGACATGCAGATGGAGAGAAGGGGTAGAAGAAAAGTTATAATAGGGAATGGAAGAGAGAAAGGGTAGGGTGGAGATGTTACCAGAAGTTTGAAAAATTGCTGTTCATTGAGGGTCCCAGACAGAATACGACCTGAGATTGGCCTCATCATGGGAGTAGAGGAGGCCACGGACCAAAAAGAGGAGATACCTTTTTGACTAAATAGATAACTGAAGTAAACAATTTTACTTATTCTTACTTTCTCAAAGTTAAGAACTAAGAAAAAACAGACAATTAGATTTGTTGTACTTAAACCAGTGCTACTTTGATTCAGTGAATATTTTATAAAACTGTGGCGGGTGAAGATATTTTCATTTGGGCCGTGTGGGCTTTCAGCAAATATAAAACTGCACTCTGGGCCTCTGTGTAGCTGCGAACCTTATGATGAGAGATTACCAGCACTGCATTTTTGCCATTTCTACTCATGCTAATTTTTCAACTTTCACTTTTCCTAAAAAAGTACTAAATTTATTATGCACATGGGGTGCTGGCAGGGATCCTACAGTTCATTCATTCCATGTTTCTGCACTGCTCTCCAGCATGATTGATTTCCTGTATGTGAACATCCATGCAGAAAGCCAAAGTGTATATCCTCAGCCTTACACAATAAAGGCTAATTTTAGTCAGTTCAGAATGGTGTTAATGGATGAGGTGTTACTTGTATTAGCAACCTCAATGGAATCATGAAAATGCTGCGGGACAGAAAGACGTTATTTGTCCCAACAAATCTGTGCCATCTCCTTGTAAGACAATCCAGTGAGATCCCAGCTTTCCTCACAGCCCCTAAAATTATTCTTTCTCAAGTGCTTATCCAAACTCCTTTCAAATGTACAGTTTGATATTTTTCCCCGCTCCTACATGAAATGAAACCCAGATCATAACTCTTCTTTGTGTAAAAGTGCTTTCCCCCCACAATTCTTTTGTATGTTTTATCCAAAATGTTAAATCTGCAGCTTCTGATCCAGGAACTTCAGACATTTATATACTTGTGAAATTGTTGTGAAGTGCACACTTAAGGATTTAAGTTGTCATTTTCATGAATCAAAGCTGTAAAATTGCTTCAGATTTTATTGTTATCATGAACCACTGCGATTATTAAAAACTATAAGATCCCTGTACCAGTATTTTGAATTAACAATGTTCTGTTAGTCATACTGCAGTTGTTACTGCAATCTATTCTCATTACACTACAATATGTATAATTTGAAATAAACTGTTTAAGAGTAAAGTATTTAAGCTGATAGGTTTATAGTAAAACACAAAGAAAAATAAATCCAAAACAGCAAAGAACCTTAAAGTTTAATGCAAAAGCATAATATAATAAATAAAATGCTATTTCTTTACACTCAAGGGGACAAAAATCTCATGGCTGTAATGAAACAAGATCTAGAACTCCCCTCCTTGCTGACAACTGCAGGATATTGTAGATAACAGTACAACAACGGGCTCTGAGTAATTGAAAGAATTATATGAACATTATTATTCGAACTGCTCAGATTAAATCCCTCAATGTGCGTTGTTTTTCTATTGGTGAAATTGCTTTTGGGACAAAAAATGATTACTGTTCCATTTAGTCTGAAGTTGAGCTGAATGAAGATGAGCATCTAGTAAAGGTGCTGCTTCACTGTTCCAGAGGCCCAGGTTCAATTCTGACCTCAAGGGTTATCTGCGTGGTGCTTGGTTCTCCCCATGTTTCCACTGAGTGCTCCAGTTTTCTTCCTTGTTCCAAGAACATGCAAGCCAAGAGATGGATTGGCACAATGAACTGCCCTGTGTATGCAGGTGAGTGGCAGAATCTGGGTGGACTTAATGAGAATTAAATGGAGCTGGTGTAGGATTAGTTTGAAGTCATGCTTGATAGATGCCATGGACTCAGTAGGTTACAGGGCCCATTTCCTTGCTAAGTATAGCTAAAATGTACCTAGATTCTGTAAGCTATAGGTAAATAAATACAGAAGTCATAGATAGAATCTCTAAAATCTAAGTTGACATGTTTGGTTCATATTTAAATATCAAAACTCTTCATCTTAATATAATGAGTGATGTGTATCTTTTGTAAGCCATAACACTAGTTCTGTATAAGACTGTGAACATTAATGATACTGCTTGCCAAAAGCAGAATCCCATTATTTTGGTTTGGGTGGCTTAAAGAAATATATATTTGTATGGAAGATCAACAGAATTCTTAGCCTCTCGAAAACCATTTTAAATATCATATGATGAATTCTTCTTGAGGGGGATTACACATCTGCACTTCCTCTGCTCGCTTACCTCTTGGAGAGATTTAGTTTGTGTATCCTGATGGGTGAGAGATTCAGATTAAACTAAATCAACATGCTTTTATGTAGAAATTTTAGCCACAACACCATAGGCTATCAATATGGACCATGCAACTTCCATACGGGCTGTCCCTGTCAGTACCTCCAGTTGAACTTTGTCTTTTTGTGTGTTTTCCCCCTAGCCATCAGTCTGTGGTTTTGTATTGCCATGTGCTCTTGTTTGTTTTCATGCCCCATGTGCTCCTGTCCCCGCTCCTGCTCTACTCCGGCCCCTGTATTACTGAGTACTTTATCTCTCACCTGTTTCTCATTATTACCTGTTTTGCTGCCACTTCTGTCTCATTGTGCTCCACCTATCATCTGCCTCTGTTTATTGCTCAGTGTATTTTAGTCCTGTGTTTTCAACTGTTCGTTGCCTGTTTTCTTGAGCCTCTCCAGTATTTGTATCTGAACTCTGTCCGTCATAATATTGACTTTACCTGTTTCCCGATTCTGGTTTTTGGATTTCTCTGGATGTTTTGATCTCTGCCTGAACTTTGACGCCGACTTTGTTTGCACCTCGGGGTTTGTTACTCAATTAATATCACTGTGTGCACAGTACTGGGTCTGCAATTGGATCCCTACTCCAGCACACTGACAGTCCCTTGGTTACGGCTACGTTATGTTCCTGCAAACCATTTGCAACCTAAGCAGTTTGCAAGTCAAACATCCAGCCACAACCCCAGTTCCCAGGCTGCAGAAGATGCCTATAGCCCCACAGCAGCTGACAAAGTCAATCTTCTGGTCTCCCAAAAGTTCATTTATTTATAAGGGGTAATAGCTAAGTTGAACATTTTTGAGTTGGGGAGAAACTGAAGCTAAACACACTAAATCAGTATGGACCTGATGTACTCCCATTCAACTTACTGACTTACAATGAGCAGCAATGTTGCTGCAAAACAACAGAACTCTCATCAACCACAACAGACTGGGTGCTGGTACTGTGGCAAGTTGCTCAGCCATCCATTCGATAAGGTGATGTAACTCATTGGGAAGCTCAGAGACCTGAAGCAGGCTTAAAATCATCAAGTTCCCTAGGCACAAGTGCTTCACTTTCAACAATCCCAATTCCACTGTGAAGAAAGATGGAAAACTAAATGCTGTCCAAAGGAATCCCAGCTAATTAGTTTGTAATAGTACCGACTGCCTTCTACGTGACTGGCGTTTAGGGCAGCAATGAAGATTCTCCATCTCTGGTGGTGATCAGAGCTTCCTTCATCATGTTGGTAGCTTCCTCTCATTCAGTCATGCAAGTTCTGGGTGGAGACTCGGGAATACTGTCGCACTCAGATGTAGAAGGTTCCTTCATTGCTGTTTCTGTAACAATCTTGTTTTACCAGTCAGGGTTGTTAGCCCTGAGCTGAAATCCTCAAGCTGGAGGACCGATTAACCACTCTTAGTCTGGCCTTTACCCTTTGACCTGTTTGGAATGGATGACCCTACCAAGAGCCAAATGATAAAGCCCTGACTCCAGCCAACTTAGCTCTCTGGGACATTGAAGCAAGCAAGCCTCCAAACCACGATAAGGTTGTGTCCTCTTCAAGGATCTTGTAATAGGTCCAGCTAGATTTCCTGCTGAACTTATGGGTATCACTTAACCTTATCATAAAAGTTCGTCCATCGTCATCGATGAAGACGTCGACACCATTAGTCCTTTTTATGAGGCGAGCTGCTAGCTCAACACTCAACCCGGCATGGATGGAAAGCATGCCCGGGAGCGGCTCGACTAGATTCGAATTCAGGAACCTTCGGGAGTCCGGCGCTGATATCACTGTGCCACCAGCCGGCTTATGAAGGTGTCAAGACTAGCACTTGATTTGGATTTAAGTGAGGGAGAGTTGCGCAGCGTCAGCCTCACTCTCTCTTCTCAATTCCCATCTGGATCCAGTGGCAAGACAGAATCGAGAAGGCTGGAGATGGGACTAGGCGCAGTGGATGACCAGGACGTCTTCTGTGTCTTGCCCTGCTCTACACGTTCCACGACGCTTGCAGAGACCGCCTTCTTGACCATTGGACCTTCCACTGGTCTCATCCGCTCAATCAGCCGGAGTCTGTCTTCACATGCTGGGATAGACAACTCCCTATCTCACCGAGAGTTTGAGACCCGTCGGCTACCCTCACCTGGTTTAGCCGGCTCGTCGAAGCCGTTGCCCAGGGTGTGGCCACTGTCGCATGCAAACAGATACAAGGAGCCACAGGTGAGAGCTGAGTGCCAGGTGGGGACCAGAGGTGGACTAACCCCTTGAAAAGGACGCAACATGTTCCCCCACCAGAGGTGCTACCCCTCCCTGACACACCATACACCCCTAACAAACCATGAAAGCTATGGATATTACCCTACAAATGGAGGACTGAAAATACTCTTGGAGGCAACGCTTATTATCATGAAATAAAAACAATTTGAACAATTCAATGTATGATTCTCAAATGTGAAAGCAATACCAAAATAATGTGCACTCTTGTTCATTACAACCTGATGGCATGAACATTGGCTTCTCAAACTTCTGCTAATGCCCCACCTCATCCGTTATTTATTTATTTATATACACACATTCTTTCTCTCTCTCTCCTTTTTCTCCCTCTGTCCCTCTCACTATACCCCTTGCCCATCCTCTAGGTTTTCCCCCCTCCCCCTTTCTTTCTCCCTGGGCCTCCTGTCCCATGATCCTCTCATATCCCTTTTGCCAATCACCTGTCCAGCTCTTGGCTCCATCCCTCCCCCCTCCTGTCTTCTCCTATCATTTCGGATCTCCCCCTCCCCCTCGCACTTTCAAATCTCTTACTAGCTCTTCCTGTTAGTTAGTCCTGACGAAGGGTCTCGGCCCGAAACATCGACTGTACCTCTTCCTAGAGATGCTGCCTGACCTACTGCGCTCACCAGCAACTTTCATGTGTGTTGCTTGAAATTTCAGCATCTGCAGATTTCCTTGTGTTTGCGTCATTACACGTGTTCTGGTTTCCTCTGTCATTCCAAAGACAAACGTTAGAAGGCTAATTGGTCACATGGGTGTAATTGAGTTCATTGAGCCAGAAAGGCCTGTTACTATGCTGTGTCTGTAAAAAGTTGATTTGGAAAGATAGTTTCAGGATTTAGGAATGAAACCATGAAGACGAGTCACCACTGCTGTGCCACAGAAAGTGTGGGGTGTGTGACACAAGTGTTGACACACAATTTGAACAGCATTGCCGAGTTGCAAGAGCTAACAAGGTCAGGACAGACCAGGACATGAAAACCTTTGAATACTGAGACAAGAAAACTTTAAAACACAGATAAATCATAACAAAATAATTAAACCTGATAATTTAAACCTTCAGTTATTGATGCCTTTTAGTTGTCCCAGCTAAGAGCATTTTAAAGTTTTTAAGCCGTGGAGAATTTATAGCAAGCCAATTTCATACGGGTCTGGAAAGAGCTGTTTAATCATATATTACAACAGGTTCTGATTGCAATCTTATGTGCACACCCACATAAAAGTCTTTATTCAAAAATCCAGAGACTAGTTCCATTCAGATCTTGATAAAGGAATGTGTAATCAGAAGCCAAATATGTGGGCAGCTACAAACCATAAACAAATGTAAATCCTTTGACCCACAAAAAACAGTAATGTTCCTACTTCAGTGAAGAAGAAATCTACTTCAATGGAACTATTAACCCTATAGTTCCTCACAGGACTAATTTTAAAATGCTACAATAATGATTGAAATTTTTTACCTCAACATTTTACTTTTTAAAGTTACTGCAACCCCTCTCAAAATGACAAACACAAACTTTAATAAAGAGATTAAGTTAAGAGTGTATGGTTTCTTCATTCCCAGGGACTGGGATATATCCTTTACCAGTGAGTGACTGAGAATATAAAACATTCTGTTCAGCTGGTGACAAATGGGAATATGGTGAATGCCATGTAATGATTTTATTTTCAAAGCTTTCTAGCTTAATGTGTGCTCTATTCCTTAACCCCTCTCTAATAGTTTGTCTGTGTAACAACATTGACTACATTTCCAATTTAATTAATTTGCTGTGAAGTCTTTGTTTTAGGATCTCCTGAAGATGAAAAATGATGCAACGTAAATCTTTTTTCTGAATATTACTTTGTCAAGAATATGGATGTAGCCTATTATTCTCTCTTGATCTACTAATGTTTTTGCTCCTAGTTTGTTCCTGAAACTTTCACGCTGATCTTTTAACTATTTTTTTTTCCATTTTCCTGGTCAAAATACAGGCTAGTGCTTCTGGAATTTCTGTGAATGATTCCATTCCTTTTAGACTCATCAATTTTGCCTGCGCTGATGTTTTCAGACTTTTCATTGCAAACTGATGACAATGAAAGACTCATCATCATCATTATGCGCCAGGGCGTATGGCATAGGCGATCATAGTCTCATGACCAAGACTGCTCTTGGCAAATTTTTCTACATAGGTGGTTTGCCACTGCCTTCTTCTGGGCAGTGTCTACAAGATCAGTGATCCCAGCCATTATCAATACTCTTCAGAGATTGTCTGCCTGGTGTCAGTGGTCACATAACCAGGACTTGTGACATGAACCAGCTGCTCATACGCCCATCCACCACTGCTCACATGGCTTCACGTGACCCTGATCAGGGGTGGGGTGGGGGGGAGGAAGGGTGCTACATCTTGTCCAAGGGTGACCTGCAGGCTAGCGGAGTGAAGGAGCGCCTTACACCACCTTCGGAAGAGACTAACCACCACCCTGCCTCCCAATGAAAGTCTCGCTCTGCAGAAAGGAAGTCAGAAAATACAGAAATATACAGATTTATTGATTATTAAACATTTGATTTCTGATCAGGACATCCTTTCTGACACCTTGTTTAATAAACAAGACAATCAGAGAGGTACATTATGACCACGCTGAAGGCCCTGTATTGAGTTTGCTGAGCAATCAACCCCGGCTGAGGAAGAGAAACATGGAAAATAGAAGCAGAAGTAGGCCATTCAGGCCTGCTGTAAACCTACCTTGGCTTTGTCCAGTCCTTGAATGCTTCAGGCCTGCTGTAAACCTACCTTGGCTTTGTCCAGTCATAATAGACAGACACTAGCATTTTCCCCACTACTTATGTTAGGTTAACCGATCTGTAGTTCAGTCTGTTTTCTCTCCCTCACCTTGAACACCACCACAAACAAAAGTACCAGCTAAAAAAAATGACACCTGCAATAGTGTCTGCTTTAAATGGTGAGAACTTCTGGAATGTGACCATTTAAAATGTTGCAAACATACAACTGGAAATTCAAAGTGAAGTTATCTCATGGAACCTGTTAAATAAAATCAAACCGAAGAATGGGAATTTCAAAAGACTTTTATATTTGCTTGACCATGCCGAGACAGAATAGAAAGCCTAAAGCTTTTTCTTCACTTTGCATTGCTGCTCACCTTTGTCATCTTTCTTGAAACAGCTGCCTCACACCCTGAGACCTAGAACGTGCACAGAGGGTCCTTTCATATATGCAGACCCTAATTGGTGTTAAGCAAATATTTACGCTATTAACTCAGTTCTTGTTGGCCTCCTTTGACAGCAATTGTGCATTATGGGCTGGCCTTGAATATCTCAAGTTAACAAGGGATGGGCAATGTCAGTATTGCCCACTACCCCATATAACAAATAAGAATGTAGACAAGCCACAAGAAACATTTTTTCGTAGAAATGATATACGCAGCCAGTTAAGGTGGATTAGTCAAGAATTTGGGAGCTAGCTAAAATATTAGGTGAGCATCAGGTTTGTATTCTGAGAGAATAGGATGAAAGTGACCAAATACTATTTTACATCTGAACATAATTTATGATTGTACCTTATTCCAGCATTCTTACTTGAATCTTGTTCCATATCTCCTTGCTGCTTTGTGCACTGGAGTTAGAGTTGATATAAAATCTTATGGTCTGATTATTGGGCTGACCTCCCAAGTTCACCATTCATTTCAGCTTTAGAATCCAGCAGCAAGTTCATAAACTAACCTTGATTTCTGTCAAATACTTCTGCCCATGGTTCCTATTGCAAAATAATGGAGCAGCTCAACAAATAATAGTACCCAAAAAGGAAACTTCATTAACAAATCTAAACACGAGAAAGCCTGCAGATGCTGGAAATCCAAAGCAACAACACACAAAATGCTGGAGGAACTGAGCAGGTCTGGCAACATCTATGGAAATGAATAGATAGTTGATGTTTCGGGCTGAGACCCATCATCAGGATTGAGAAGGAAGGAGGAAAATGCCAGAATAAAAAGGTGGGGCGGGGGAGGGGAAGGAGGCTAGCTGAAAGATGATAGTTTGAAGCCAGATGGGTGGGAAAGGTCAAGGGCTGGTGAAGAAGGAGTCTGATAGGAGCGGAGAGTGGTCCATAGGAGAAAGAGGAGGAGAGGGGTCCCAGGGGGAAGTAATAGGCAGGGGAGAAGAGGTAACAGTTACAGTGGGTATGGGGGGGTTAGTTTACCTGAAGGAGAAATCAATATTCATTCCATCAAGTCTCTTACTCACTCTTACTTCAGTTAGTCCTGACGAAGGGTCTCGGCCTGAAACGTCGACTGTACCTCTTCCTAGAGATGCTGCCTGGCCTGCTGCGTTCACCAGCAACTTTGATGTGTGTTGCATCATTAACAAATGCTGCTTGCTTAAGTTAAAGACTGTGTGTGTAAATGATCATTTAAGATACTGTAAGCTTTGCATTGTATTAGATCCAAAGGATGAGATCTTCATTTACACCAGGAAATCAACTTCTTGAGAGGTCTGGAAAGTCTGATATCACTTTATCACCAACTGCCATGTGTTGCCAATAACCATCTGAAGTTTTCGGAGAGAAAAACTAAATCAGTTTACCTTTTTGGAGAAATACACTAAATGTTTGGAGAATGGTTCTTTTGTCTATCAAAGTCTGTCACAGTTTGGTCTGTTTCATGGTTTTATCTGGCTGTATGAAATGAGGCAGCCTGATTAATTCCCTGGAAATCTATACAATCAAACCCTTGCATCTAAAGAATATCTGCATTCATGGAAAATGTCGCTTTATTTCAAGGCATTTCCCTTCAAAGAGCTGTAAGTAAGATTAAACTGTTATCACAAAATGTCACCGTATTTCTTTAATATCGTCACTCCCTTTTTTGATGGGCTCAGATACACGCAGTTAAATCACTTAAACTAATTCATACAAATTTAGAGAGGAAAACCAACCCGTCTTTACTTAGACACCTACACCAACCAATATAATATTATTCAAATAATTGCAAATGCTTTTGGAAACATCAAATAATCAAGTCAAGTCAAATTTATTGTCATTTATATGTACATAACATATATAATCATATAATGTACAACGTATAGAAACGAGGCAATGTTTCTCTAAGCCAGGGTGTAAAGCACAGTAGTGCACAATAACTTATGAAGGTAAGGATAAAATCGACAGATGAGCCATTCATAATGAACTAAAGTGAATAAATTAAATACCGTAAGGTTCGGAACAGATTAACCAGTGACACTTCGAATACGATGTGCTGTAATAATGAAACAATGCTGCTGCAGTATTGACCTGAGTTTACTCTCTGGAGTTTGCTTTCTTCCACAAAGACTTTTGTGCAGAGGTCTTTCTGATTTCCACATGCATTCCAGTTAGAAACTCTCAGCTCTTCAGAAGGCCCCCTACCTTGAGCTAATTCATCTGATATGCTAACACTGAAAATAAAAGAGATCTTAATCTTAACCCTGATATTGTTTTATCACTGGCAACTAGTGTTTTCCTTCCCCTTTCTTTTAAGTTGAGTGATAAGGCTCATTGTTACTCCCAACAGCTTTTCTAAATCACAAGCTAACTGCTGTTGATAATGCTCTTAAATCTAACAATCAATGCTTTCACGGTCACATCAGTTCATTTCCTGCCGCTGTTCCTGCTCTGTAGATATTCTTTACCAGTTGAAACACTCCACAGAGTTCAACATCCTGCTCTTGAGTATAGTGGTTTTACTCTGTAGCCATACTTTATTATAGTGTGCTTACTTCCCAAATGCTCAGGTCAACAGCATACAAAGGCTGTGAAACTGGGGAACTTCACAATCAGATTCTGCTTCATTATTACTGATTTGTCTCCACTTGTGAATGCACAGATTTAATATTCAATAAACAACATATATATTGCTCTTGATGCTGCAAGAATGGAGGGGAGGCATTTGGTGGCATTTGTTCTCTTGCTACCAGTGTGGATAAGGGGCTGATGATCAGCATACAGGAGGGAGAATGAAAATGTGGCTGAGTGGTGTAATAACAACCACCTCTCACTCAGTGAGAATAAGACCAAGGAACTGAAGGTGGGCTTCAGGAGAGGGAAACCCAATGTCCACGAGCCAGTAATCATCGGGAAGTGGAGAACTTTAAATTCATGTGCATCACTATCTCAGAGGAGCTATCCTGGACCCGTCATATAAATATAATTGAGAAGAAAACACAATAGCACCTCTACTTCCTTAGAACTCTGGAGAATGCAAAACTGGGCTGAGAAGTGGCAGATGGAGTTCAACCCAGATAAGTGTGGGGTGGTTCATTTTGGTAGGTCAAATATGATGGCAGATTATAGTATTAATAGTAAGACTCTTGGCAGTGTGGAGGATCAGAGGGATCTTGGCGTCTGAGTCCATAAGACGCTCAAAGCAGCTGTACAGGTTGACTCTGTGGTTAAGAAGGCATACGGTGTATTGGCCTTCATCAGTCATGGAATTGAATTTAGGAGCTGAGAGGTAATGTTGCAGCTATATAGGACTCTGGTCAGACCCCATTTGGAGTACTGTGCTGAGTTGGTCACCTCACTACAGGAAGGATGTGGAAGCCATAGAAAGGGTGCAGATGAGATTTACGAGGATGTTGTCTGGATTGGGGAGCATGCCTTATGAAAACAGGTTGAATGAACTCGGCCTTTTCTCCTTGGAGCGACGGAGGATGAGAGGTGACCTGATAGAGGAGTATAAGATGATGAGAGGCATTGATCATGTGGATAGTCAGAGGCTTTTTCCCAGGGCTGAAATGGTAGCCACAAGAGGACACAGGTTTAAGGTGCTGGGGAGTAAGTACAGAGGAGATGTCGGGTAAATTTTTTTACGCAGAGGGTGGTGAGTGCGTGGAATGGGCTGCCAGCAACGTTGGTGGAAGTGGATACAATAGGGTCTTTTAAGAGACTTTTGGATAGGTATATGGAGCTTAGGAAAATAGAGGGCTATGGGTAAGCTTAGTAATTTCTAAGGTAGGGGTATGTTCAGCACAACTTTGTGGGCCGAAGGGCCTGTATTGTGCTGTAGGTTTTCTATGTGCTATGTTCTATGAGATTCCTGTCATCAAAAACCTTGGCAAACTGCTATAGATGTATGGTGAAAAGTGTGCTGACTGGCTGCATTACGGTCTGGGATGGGAACACCAATACCTTTGAGTGCAAAATCCTACAAAACATAGTGGATTTGGCCCAGCACATCCCTCCCAACCACTGAGCACATCTACATGAAACATTGCCGTAGATAAGCAGCATCCAACATCAAAGATCCTCACCACCCAGGCCATGCTGTTTTCTCACTGCTGCCATCAGGTAGAAGGTACAGGTGCCTCAGGACACACACACCAGGTTCAAGAACAGTTACTACCCCTCAACCATCAGGCTCTTGAACAAAAGGGGATAACTGCACTCACTTAAGGACTCTTTTATCTTGTTTTTTCATGCTTGTTATTTATTGCTATTTATTTATATCTGCATTTGCACAGTTTGTTATTCATTGATTTTGTTTACATTTAGTGTTGCTATGTATGCCCACAGAAAAAGAATCTCAGGGTTGTATGGAGTGACATGTATGTACTCTGATAATAAGTTTACTTTCAACTTTGAAGTACTTTGAACTTTGTACTTTAACTTCACTCACCACAACAATGAACTAATCATTATGCACAACCAGCCACGGCACACATTCGTAGAACTGGGCCCGAGTGCGGAGGAACGGCAGACTGTCTCTGCCGCGGCGGTTGCCGGCACTGACTCAATCCAAATGCAGAGGATGGCAGACTTGGTCATGGTGAACTCTGGCAATGAATCAACCCAGGAGTGGAGGAACAGCGGAATCCCCATGAAGAGATGGAAACAAGAGGCTAGATACAGGAATAGCAACAGTGCATTGGAGGCACGACTGAGCAACACCGTAAGACAAATCATTCTCCCAACAAGTAGGAGAGAGCACAAGAATACCCCTTAAATAATAAATAAAATAATAAATTTAAATAAAAGCCTATGGACTCACTTTCAAAGGCTCTGTGGCTCATGTTCTCGGTATTATTTATTTATTTATTGCACTTGCACAGTGTGTCTTCTTTTGCACTGGTTTTTTTCAGTCTTTGTGTGCAGTTTCTCATTGATTCGATTGTATTTCTTTGTTCTGTGAATGCCTGTAAGAAAACAAATCTCAGGGTATTATACAGAGACATATTCATACCTTGATACTAAATTTACTTTGAATTTTGGAGTAGTATTTGATTAAGATAACCCAACGAATTCCAGAAGCTAAACATATATGGGAAACGTGCCACTTTTGCAGCAGGAAAGCACTTGGACAGTGGGATCACCAGTGATTTGTGTGTTTGTTAACGAAGTTCAACTGGTTTGGGAAAACTGCATTTATTCTCCAGAGTAAGAAACCAAATCGTGGTACAGAGAGTGCTGTGGATGGGACTGGACTTTATCCCCAGCCATCCCTTCTGCAGGTTCTTGTGATTGGAAAGGAGTAGTTTTATTTGTCACGTGTACGTTGAAACATACAGTGAAATGCATCATTTGTGTCAATGGCCAACACAGTCCAAGGATGTGCTGGGGGCAGCCCACAAGAGTCGCCAACACAGCATGCCCACAACTTCCTAACCTTAAGCTTTGGAATGTGGGAGGAATCCCGCACGGTCACAGCAAGAACATACCAACTCCTTAGAAGACCATAAGACATATGAGTAGAATAGGCCACTTGGCCCAGCGATTCTGCTCTGCCATTCAATCATGGCTGATTTATTATCCCGCTCAACCCCATTCTCCTGCCTTCTTCTTGTAACCTTTGAAGCACTTATGAATCAAGAACCAATCAACCTCTGCTTTAAAAATACCCACAATGACTTAGCCCCCACAGCCATCTGCAGCAATGAATTACACAGGCTAAAGAAATTCCTCTGCATCTCACTTCTAAGTGGATGTCCTTCTGTTCTGAGGCTGTTCCCTCTGGTCCTAGTAACCCCACCATAGGAAATATCCTCTCCACACTATTTAGGCCTTTCAGTATTCAATACATTTCAATGAGAACCCCCTCATTCTTCTAAACTCCACCAAGTATTGGCCCAGAGTCATCAATCGCGCCTCATACATTAACCCTTTCATTCCCAGGATCATTCTCAAGAACCTCCCTCTGGACCCTCTTTGATGCCAACACATCTTTTCTTAGATAAGCAGCCCAAAACAGCTCACAATACTCAAAGTGCAGTCTGACCAATGTCTTATAAAGCCTAGCTTTGCATCCTTGCTTTCCTGTCCATTCTTATCCTCTCAAAATGAATGCTAACGTCGCCTTCCTTACCTTACCACAGACCCAACATTTAGGGAATCTTGCACAAGGGCTCCGAAGTCCTGATGCACCTCTGATTTTTTAATTGTTCCTCATTTAGGAAATAGTCTAAGCCTGTATTCTTTCTACCAAATTGAATGAGCATGCACTTTCCTACATTGTAGTCCATCTGCCACTTCTTTGCCTATTCTCCTAATCAGTCTAAGTCCTTCTACATATCTCCTGCCTCCTCTACACTACCTGCCCCTCCACCTATCTTTGTATCATCCGAAAACTTGGCCATAAAGCTGTCAATTCTGTCATCCAAATCATATATGTGACATATAATGTGAAAAGAAGCATTTCCAATGCAAGAGGAAAGAGAACAATTAAGGACAGGAACCATATAAGTGTCGATATACAGAGGGAACGTAGATAGAAGTGGGAATTGAACCTCGAACTTCTGATCACTGGTGCCATAAAGCATTACACTAACCACTATTCTATCATGACAACAATTGAGAAATGGGCAAAGAGCTCTGAGCAGGAGATCTCATCCAGCTTGACTCTTTAGGGAGTATGTCCTGTGTGGAGCTGACAGAGGAGGAAGCTTGGGGTCTCAAAGTTTCTCCAAGTAGGTTGTGCAGTCAAACCTTTCGTAAATCTGTGAAATATCATCCACTAGTGATTGCAGGCAACAAGCACATTCTGTTTAGAGGTAACACTTACATTGCTTTGAAATTGACTAAGTTCAGCCAATGTCAGCTGAAATTAGACCACTCGCTTAAGCATTAGGGCAATTAATAGTTCCAAGTGATACTCGAAAATCTACCTCTAGTAATGCTGATGTAAATTTTGACTTCTAATCCAGTACAGTTCCAAAGAAATGTTTCATTGTTAGATCTGTGGGTCATCATCTCTATTCAGGGGAATCAAGAAGCCTCATGGCACTCTTTCAAAGAAGAGGATTGTTCTTCCTCGTGCCCCAGATAATAGTTGTATACATGTAAGCATTGATTAATTACATTATATGGACATATTTGCATTGCTGTTTGTGGGAGCTTGGTCTGCATAAACCAATGGTAATGATAGTTCCAAGATACAGACTGTCCTTAAGTACCAAAGAGCTTCCATTTTTACAGATGTCCCTAAGTTGATTTCGTCCAGATAACAGCAAATACACATAAGAATTCACTTGACATGATGACCATACTTCCACAATATTGTAATCAAAAGCACATAAGAATAAGAAAGAATAATTACTAAAAGAGGAGAGAGAAAGGAAACTAGTTCTGCCATTGGTAAGAATAAATGTATGTATCTGCACTCAGTGGCCACAATATTAGGTACACCTGTACACTAGCTTGTTATTGCAAATATCTAATGCCAATCATGGGTCAGCAACTCAATGCATAAAAGCATGCAAACATAGCCAAGAGGTTCAGTTGTTGTTCAGACCAAACATCAGAATGGGGAAGAAATACGATCTAAGTGACCTTGACCATGGAATGATTGTTGTTGCCAGACAGGGTGGTTTGAGTATCTCAGCAGCTGCTGATCTCCTGGAATCTGCCCGTTTAACAATATCCAGAGTTTACAAAGACTGGTGTGAAAAAAAACAAACATCTAGTGAGTGGCCGTTGTTGGGCAAAAACGCCTTGTTAATGACAGAGCTCAGAGGAGAATGGCCAGATTGGTTCAAACTGACGGGAAGACAAAAGTAACTCAAATAACCACAGGTGACAACAGTGGTGTACAGAAGAGCATCTGGGAATACACAACATGTTGAACCTTGAAGTGAATGGGCTACGGCAGCAGGAAACCACTGAAACACCCCTAGTGCGTAAGACCAAGGAAGACAACCTCTGGCCCCACCAAACCTTAGAGATTGAGGCACACTGGATCCTACCCCAAACCTTGGTTTGTGTAGATGCTGTGTCATTTGCTACCCTGTTACAAATCAATGCCACAAAATAACAGTACACTGCATATGATTAAAGGAATTATATTTATGAATCTTAACTGAAGGGTTAATAAAAAATAACAAAAAGAAAAGGGCCCATTCTAATTAAACAGTCAAATGTGCACAAGTTGCAGCTCATCTTGAACTTCTCTGTCACTCATGTGCTGGGTCCTCAGTCAACCTGAAAGCACACACCACCTTCCGAATGTTGTTTGCAATCCATCTTGAACAAACAGATCTCCCACCAGATCGTATGCTGCGACTGGTTTTCCCCAGCGTCTTCTCTCTCATCTCCTCTTGAACATAAGCCCAAGACCAACCTTATTATCTCTCACCAAGAAAATACCTCCGCTAATTGGATGGCACACATTCCACATCATCCCTCATCTTTAACAAGATGAAAGCAAAACAAACAGCTCTTACAGAACTGCACAAAATGAAACACATACAGCATACCAGTAAAAAATATGAACCAGGGCATTACACCATTAACCTACATGCAGTGGCCTCTTCATTACATACAGGAGGTGGTGACAGACTTTTGAGGTCTGGTGTTTTGGAAATTACATAAATGCACATCGTTATTTTGAAGGCAAAATTAACAAAAGTATTGGAAGCGTTTGGAAGCAATGCTGTAAAATAATGCTGAAAATCTTTACATAATTTTTCCTTAAAACAAAAAAAATAGCGGGGGGGGGGGTCTGACATCAGCACAATTGGAGATGGAGTGGAAATAAGCTGCTGCTCCAACCAGTGACACATTGCACAGAATTGACAATCATACCTTGACATCCATGTGACCATCTCCACTCTCTTCACAGCCAACACACACAGCTACATAATTTCCTGAGAGAAACAAACCAAAGGAGAATAACAGAGTCTATGAACAGGAAAAATTCATAGAATTCCTCTCCAATGCCTTCAGAAGATAACATTCAGTCAATTGGGATGGCATAGACCACGTATAACCCATTAATATTCCTGTTTTGTTTTTGTCAAGAAGCAGTCAGCATCTGTTAAAATTCAGCAGTAATACATTCCAGACTTTCAAGATGTTAAGTTGCAATTTATATTTAGGTGTTTTTTATTGTTTAATTATTAATAGATTTTTTTTAGGTTTGTTAAGGATGGTTTTGGGGACAGAGAGGGGAGTTAGTGTCATGGTCCCGATCATTAATTCCCTACCTTGCCCCTAATTTCCTTTGATTTTGCCACGGATCTGACTGTTAATTTCCCAATTGCTTCTAATTTGCTTTGATGACAGCACACCTGGTTTACATCAAGAACTGCAGTATAAGAACCCTGGCGTCACAACCACTAGTCGCCAGTTCATTGGTCTTTTTCCTGTGAGATAACTACATTTCCCGACCGCTTAGAACCGTTTGTTCAAAGTTTAGCTCTAGTTTCATGGTTTACCTATGAGACTCCGTGTCAAGTCTCTGAGGGTCAAGGCTCCATATCAGGGCTCCGTGTCAAGATCCCTCCTGTTTTCTGTTCGGTGTTTACGCCCATGTAAGCATCCAAACTCAATCTCCGCGCCTGTGTCCTGCACTTAGGTTTGCTTCCTTCACTCATTGCAACAGTTAGAGGTCAGGTTAGGAACATGGACGTCAGGGAATTAGTGATCAGGCCAGAGTCTAAGTCTTCACTCTGTGTTCAAAAACCAGTAACGCGGAAGTGGGATATCCACGATCGAACGTCAGATCCCAGCCCTTGAGAGTAATGAGTGCCCCCCAATCCTCAAGAGTTTAGTTCCATGCAGGCAGGAGGGACAAGTTCAAAGGACACCTCGGTTTGCAAATCGGTGAGGCCTAGTGTTTGGGTTCCAGCTATTGGCGATTCTGGATTTTGAGGCTTGGTGCTCAGTGATCTGCGTGTTCTGGGATCAATGCCGAGGAGTGAGGCTTGAGGACAAATCAGAAGTCTGTATGTCAAGGCCCATTAGCCAGTGCAGAATATGAGAATATGAGTCCACTGGCGTGGTCGAGGCCTGGTGTCTATAGACCCAAATCTATGTCCACTGGAGGTTGGAGCTGGTGGCCTGTCCTGTGATGAAAGGACTGTGTATATGCATGGGTGGGGAGTGGGGAAGGACGCCTATTTCTGCTGTTGGAGCTTGTTGTGTTCTGTATTGTTCTGATGAGTATTGTATGCATGCTTATTTGGTGCTGTAATGTGTAGTGACACCTGTAGGCTGCCCCAGTCTATCCTCAGATACGTTGGTTGTTAATGCCAATGACACATTTCACTGCATATATTGATTTACACGTGACAAATAAACTTGAATCTTGAAATTGTACAGAGATTAAGCATAAACTACACCAGCAGCAGCAATCTGGGTACTTGTTGTTCTGTTGATTGTGAGAGTGGCTTAATATCCAGACAAGTCCAAACTTGTATGGTTACAACACTTATTTCTTGGCAACCTCGATCATATAATGCAACCACACAGAAGGTGTCCTTGTGCCTTGCTTTACTTGAGCTGACTTTTAGAAAGACCTTTATAACTTAGGTCCACATTCTAGCAATTTCCCTGCAACTCTAGAAATTAGTTTTTTACATGTACAATTATGTTTTGTAACTAAATATTGAAACTTCTTTACCTTTCTTTTGGATCATGCAATCCAAATTTTATCAACCTTCCTCCAGAAAGAAAAAGTCAGTAATGCACAGTAATGTATCACCTCTCTTCATTTCCTCCTGTTCTTTGGGTAATATCCAACTTGTTCGAAGTACATACGAAACACAATATTCATTTTTATTGTTCCTTTTAATCTTTACTGCTGTGGAAACTATATTAGCTTTTACAGTGGCCATGCCAATGCTCCATTTTCTTCCAGAAAGACACTGTCCAAATATATTATAAGACTAGCTAGGAATTTGCATTTACGAAGGCTTCCATTATTTTCTGTTTTATGTTTGTGCCATACTCTTTCAAAACTGCCTTGTTGAGTTCAAAATTTGTAAAATATGAACTCCCAGATACTTGCCCTCCTTCTGGACAAGAACCAGTTGGATTTAGCTCATTGTCCATGACATTAGTTCCAAAGTGTATCACTTTACACATTAAATTACATCTACCACAATTTGTTAATCATGCCTGTCAGGTTTGTAAATGATTTACTTCTGTTTACTAGTTAAAACAGTGCATTTCAAAATTGTTCTTTCAGTACTCAAGTCCTGTCTGCATAAAGCAGAAAAAAATGGTCTGATTGCCAATTGCCATGAGGACGCTAATGTTTAATTTTCTCCTTTGAAGAACAAAATCCACAAAGCCTTCTGTTTTCTATTCCCTTGAAATTACTTATCCTTACGTACTTACTTGCTACCCATTATGCTGCTGGAGTTTAGGACAGCAATGAAAGTCCTCCATCTCCGGCAGTGTTCATGGCTCCCTTCATCACGTTAGTAGCTTCCTCTCAATTTTCACTACTGTCAGTCATACAAGTCCTGGGTGGAGACACAGGTCTGCCATTACACTCAGATGTAGAAGGCTTCTCCATTGTTGTTTCCATAATAATTTTGTTTCACCAGTCAGGGTTGTTATCCCTGAGCAAAATCCCTGGACCTGGAGGACCATGGACCACTCTTAATCTGGTATCTACCCCTTCACCTGTTTGGCATGGGTAATCATACCAAAAGCCAAAGCATAAAGCCCTCATTCCAGCTAACATAGCTCTCTGGGTCATTCAGGCATGCAAGTCTCCAAACCCTAAGGCAACATTGTGTTCCTCTGGGAGGAAAATTACTTTTCCACTGTCCTTTTAATCACTGTGGTTTATTTTTTTCTGGAAAACAATGTACTTTCTCAAAAGCCCTTTGAAGGTCAATGGTCCAGAAACTGACTCGCACTTGACTGTATTAAAATTACACTGCATCCACAGATTGTACTTTACCTCTGTTACACTTTATGAGTAGCAAGTGTAAATGAGATTTGGTTGTTCACGTATTGGAGAAAAATCACTATTGTAATGTTTTAAAATATCAATCGTTTTTTCCCCCACATGATTGAACCCAAGAAAACACAATTATTTATTCAACCAACACACATCAAAGTTGCTGATGAATGCAGCAGGTCAGGCAGCATCTCTAGGAAGAGGTACAGTCGACGTTTCGGGCTGAGACCCTTCGTCAGGACTAACTGAAAGGAGAGATAGTAAGAGATTTGAAAGTGGGAGGGGGAGGGGGAGATCCAAAATGATAGGAGAAGACAGGAGGGGGAGGGATGGAGCCAAGAGCTGGAAAGTTGATTGGCAAAGGGGATATGAGAGGATCATGGGATGGGAGGCCTAGGGAGAAAGAAAGGGGGGGGAACCCAGAGGATGGGCAAGGGGTATAGTGAGGGGGACAGAGGGAGAAAAAGGAGAGAAAAAGAATGTATATATATATAAATAAATAATGGATGGGGTACGAGGGGGAGTGCCACACATTTTAATTCCACGGTCCCATTCCCATTCTGATATGTCTATCCACGGCCTCCTCTACTGTAAAGATGAAGCCACACTCAGGTTGGAGGAACAACACCTTATATTCCGTCTGGGTAGCCTCCAACCTGATGGCATGAACATTGACTTCTCAAACTTCTGCTAATTCCCCACCTCCCCCACGTACCCCATCCATTATTTATTTATATATATATACATTCTTTTTCTCTCCTTTTTCTCCCTCTGCCCCCCTCACTATACGCCTTGCCCATCCTCTGGGTTTTCCCCCCCCCTTTTCTTTCTCTCTAGGCCTCCTGTCCCATGATTCTCTCATATCCCTTTTGCAATCAACTTTCCAGCTCTTGGCTCCATCCCTCCCCCTCTTGTCTTCTCCTATCATTTCAGATCTCCCCCTCCCCCTCCCACTTTCAAATCTCGTACTAGCTCTTCTTTCAGTTAGTCCTGACGAAGGGTCTCAGCCTGAAACATCGACTGTACCTCTTCCTAGAGATGCTGCCTGGCCTGCTGCATTCACCAGCAACTTTTACGTGTATTGCTAATCTCTCACTCAATCTCTGCAAGACCAACAAATTGATGAAAGACATCAGGAGAGGGAAACCGGAGGTCCATGAACCAGACCTTATCTGCAGATCAGCTGGAAAGGGTTAGCAACTTTAATTTACTGGGTGCTACTATCTTAGAGGACCTGCCCAGGACCCAGCTTATAAGTGCAATTGCAAAGAAAGCATGACAATGCATCTACTTCCTCAGGAGTCTGCAGAACATCTAAAACTTTCACAACCTTCTGTAGACATGCAGTGGAGAGTGTATTGACTGGCAGAATCATGGCCTGGTATGGAAATAGCAATGCCCTTGAATGGAAAATCCTACAAAAGATAATGGATTCAGCCCAGTACATCACAGGTAAAACCCTCCCAACCATTGAGCACATCTACATGAAACACTGCCACAGGAAAGCAGTCATCAGGAACGCCCCCCCCCTCCCCCCAACCACCACCATCCAGGACATGTTCAGGAACCATTACCACCCCTCAACCATCAGGCTCTTGAATAAAAGGGGATAAGTACACCCAGTTGCCCCATCATTGAAATGATCTCGCTTTAAGGGCCCTTTATTTCATTATCACTTGCTCTCGTTATTTATTTATATCTTCATTTTCAGTTTGTTGTCTTCTGCATTCTGATTGATCTTTCACTGATTCTGTCACAGTTACAATTCTATAGATTGAATTGATGAGTATGTCCACAAAAAAAGACTGACATATTTCTACTTTGATAATAAATTTACTGTGAACTTCTTGAACTTTGAAGTCGAGTTCAAAAGCAATGAAGTTGTGCCAATCCATTTATAAATCACTGGTCAGCTGTAGGATCTAACTCTGGACGCTTCAGTTAGGTAAAGTGATAAAAGCTATGGGAGAGGATGCAGAGAAGATTTATTGGAATTCTACAAGGAATAAGGGATTTCTGCCAAGAAACTAAAAGAGAGTTTTTTTCTGAAGCAGAGAGACGCAAGAGGACATTTATGACGCTATGTGCCTGTGATGCTACTTCAAGTAAGTTTTTCATTGCACCTGTGCATACATGTACTTGTGTGTGTGACAGTTAACTTGACTTCAACTTTGAAATTATGAGGCATTTGTAAACAATAATTTCCTCTCAGGAAATTCACTAGCCAGTAATATTTGACAACATGTTATGAGGGAGTATCAAGGAAAACTTTTATGCAGCAAGTTGTTGTGATCTGAAATTAGAGTTTATAAGCCAATATAATTAAATTCAATAGCAATCTCTAAAAAAGGAACTGGTGTGCTTAAACTACTGATAGTATTTGTATGGCTCTTTAATTGACTGACATATTTAGCTGAATTGAATCATGTAATGTATTGTGTGATGATATTAACAAAGCGTGACTACCTTATAGAGGACATTCCAGCATTGATTCCTTCCTATACATTTAGAACTTTTATATTTTTATTTTATTTTGCTGAGATACAGCACAGAACAGGCCCTTCCAGTCTTTCGAGCTGCGCCGCCTAGCAACCCCAATTTAAACCTAGTCTAGCCACGGGACAATTTGCAATGACCAATTAACCTACCAATCGGTGTGTCTTTGGACTGTGGAAGGAAACTGGAGCACCTGGGGTAAACCCACGCAGTTACGGGGAGAGCCATGAGTGAGTTAGTCCCTGCATAATCTTTGAAAGTTTATCTGAGTAATTCTGGTAATCTGAAACCACCCCAGAAATGAGCATCAAGCCGAGAAAACAAAGTCCTAGTTCAAAACATTTGTGAAAATGAAAAATTTGCGGATCATTAGGGAAAGGGGAAGGAGTGGGACTAATTATGAAACCTTTGTAGATGCCTCACAAGCTTGACAGGACTGATAGCATTCTTCTGTCCTGTTTGAACATTTGATTCCATGATTCTAATTACTTAAACTTGATCTTTGATTCCCAATTAGTTCCAATGTTGCTCAGCTGTATAAAATAATTTCTTCTCTGTCTGTGGTGCAGGAGACATTGAGAAAAAATAGTGCACATATATTTATAGGATTGATATAGTGGCAGTGGCGGTGTCATGATATCTATGATAGATGCACAACATATGGCATCCAGGCCACATCCATCACATTAGGTCTTTCCCTTTGGCCAGACTCAGAGCCTCCAACACAGCTGCAAGAACTAAACACGCCTACACGAATGCTGAGCTTTGGCTGACATGTAACATTCAGCCTTAATGAAAAAGACCTGTCCATTGGTTCCCTACATGGCCCAATCACAACACTGGTTTCAATGGAGGAGAAAGTGAATGGGGGACCAGGAGAGGTGACGAAGGAATAAAGATAGGACATGAGAGCAAGCAAGTCTAGAGAGGGAAGAAAAAGTAACATAGGAGAGGAGATTTACAAGGATGTTGCCTGGATTGGGGAGCATGCCTTATGAGAATAGGTTGAGTGAACTCGGCCTATTCTCCTTGCAGCGACAGAGGATGAAAGGTGACTTGATAGAGGTGTACAAGATAATGAGAGGCATTGATCATGTGGATAGTCAGAGGCTTTTCCCCAGGGCTGAAATGGCTAGCACGAGAGGGCATAGTTTTAAGGTGCTTGGAAGTAGGTACAGAGGAGATGTCGGGGTAAGTTTTTTTTACGCAGAGAGTGGTGAGTGCGTGGAATGGGCTGTCGGTGACGGTGGTGGAGGCGGATACGATAGGGCCTTTTAAGAGACTCCTGGATGGCTACATGGAGCTTAGAAAAATGGAGGGCTATGAGTAAAGCCTAGGTAGTTCTAAGGTAGGGACATGTTCGGCACAGCTTTGTGAGCCCAAGGACCTGTATTGTGTTGTATGTTTTCTATGTTTCTATAGGGTAAATCAAGGTGAGAAATAAGAAACAGAGTGCAACACAAGAGAATAGCTGGAGAGGAACAAAACAAAAAAGCATGGGAGAGACGACAGAGAGACAGGAGTGAAATACAATAGTATCCAAAAGTCTTAAGAACATACATATAGCTAGAGTGCCTACAACTTTTGCAGAGTACTGTATATTGGTTAAAATAGGAAGGTGGTTGGGAAAAAGAAAGAAGAGTACTTAGCTTTGTACTAGCTCAGTAGTATTAAATGTTATTTGGTAACTTGAAAGACAGGATATACAGGACTGTGCAAAAGTCTTAGGCATCCTAGGCATATATGTATGTGCCCAAGAGTTTTGCAGAGTACTGCACATGTCAGACATCGGGGAAAAAAAATAAAGTTTGTAACAACTGCAAAACATGGCACAAAAATTATGACAATGGATGAAATAACCATTCACGGGAAAGCTCAGTATGGTGACTGTGACAACGCCACTGGAGACTGAATCTGATCAATGTAGAAGTCTTCACTCAACACAAGCAGGTCTTCTGGAGAATCTGTTCCTCCTTTCCTAATACTCAACAATAAAGTGATATTCTATACTTTTAAACAAAAAGACACCAATGAGTTATTAACTTCCCAATGTTTGACAGAGTTTCAATGGCTACAATAATTTCAACTTTGACATTTTAAATACAGACAGGTAACTATGAAGGATTACATATTGACAACGGCAATGCATTCCAGAAACACTTTGAGTATTTAAATTCAGGTGACTGATCCAAGGGCTCTGAGTACACCACACCAGACCCCCTAAGCATTTTGTTATAGCATTAAATGACAAAACAGGCACGTCCTGAGCTGTGTACTCTATTGCAGGGATATGTTCTTAAATATGTATTAAGTGATAGTCACTTAATGCATTCCCTGATCTCATCTTGGGAGCTGATTAACATGTGCATTTATTCATTATCTTCCTCTGTATTGTTACAATGGTACAGAATCAGGACTGGTTTCAATGCCTTAAAGTATCAGGCCATGTTACACTGTGAACAGATCTTTTGAAGATAGTTTCTTGTTTGAATTAACAAGCAATTCCTCCTATTACTCAACTATTGAAAGTACCTACTGTTAGAGTAAGTTTTTTTGGTAGATGATTTGTTTACTCTTAAATGACTTTGGCCACCAGACTTCTATTTGACAAAGTACTGTGGATTGAGTCCACAACAATGCGCTTCCTAAAAAGGTGTGAATACCAGATGTTTCTGGCACCGTAGTTTGACCAGAAGCTGTAGTTTCGAAGACAGTATTATCTATACATTATAAATATTAATTGTCTTCTATGTTAGCAGATGAAATGCCAAGTAAATGTATCGTGGACTTAACTTGCATTCCTAAAGGCTGTGGATACCAACCCAGACATGTTGGCATTGGAAGGAAAGGATGGTGTGATATTTTGTATGTAGCTTCAATAGGAAACAATGTCTATAACATTTTAAGTAGTGATTGCTTTTGTGTTTAGCATATAAATATTGAGCTAGCAGACCTTTCTGCAGAAAGCGTCTCCGTCCGTATGATGCCTGCTTGTTGTGTCAAATAAAGAAGCTGCTTTGTATCTACCAGTGACTCTGTCTCTCCGCTGATTTCATCCACGCTACAACACCTATGTCTAATAATCCCTTACGATATTTTCACACGAATGAATTTGATATTTGTGAATTTATGAAGAGCTAATATGGTGAGCATAATCTCAGAGGCAAACAACTTGTGTGAACTTGCTCACTAACTTCCAGGATACTAACGCATTTTACAGGACTATACTGTCTTTTTGATCTCTTTCATAACTGAATTTACTGTCCATCTAGGTCAGGGGTTCCTAGTCTGGGGTTCATGGACCTCTCGGATAATGGTAGGGGTCAATGGCATGAAAAAGGCTGGGAACCCCCGGTCTAAACATTTGGCTTTGTGGGGGGGGAACGACTGGTGTTTGTCTTACCAGCCAAGTCATATATTTGCAGAGTAAATTGAAATTGTTCTCTTGACAATTGCAAAGTGAACTCTCCCACTTTCCAAAGGTGTGTGGGGTTGAATGGGATCTGGGATCAGCCATAATGACATGGCGATGCAGACTCGACGGGCTGAATGACCTAATTCTGCCCCTGTGTCTTATGGTCTTATATTAGCAGGTATTTTATTTTTATTTAGCAGAATAGGCTGTTCCGGCCCTTCAAGCTGCACTGCCCAGTAATCCTCGATTTAACTCAAACCCAGGGGTTCCCAATCTGGGATCCACAGACCCCCTTGCCTGATGGTTTTGGTCCATGGCATAAAAAAAGGTTGGGAACCCCTGCTCTAGCATTGCCCAGTTAACCAACTAACTGGTACATCTTTGGACTGTGAGGAAACTGGAGGACCTGAGAAATCTCACGCACTCCACATGGAGGATGTACAGACTACTTACAGATGACATCGGAGTTGAATTCTGACATTCGATGCCCTGAACTGTAATAGTGTTGCGCAGTGGAAGTAACTCAAGGCTCACTTCTGGGCTCGTAGGCTTCAGCATTCATTTGGCCCGTGATTCTTAGACTTCAGTGGAGACACATATAAACTAAAGTGACTCACTGATTTGCAGTGACCCATAAGCAGGCGAATTGAGTGCCAAATTTAAACTCATTGGCCCTGAATTGCCAAGAGTCACTTTGCAGCAAGTACAATAAATGACTCCTCTCATTTCAGATGTCTTGATTCTAAAAATATCCAAAACACTGACAGGAATTTACTTGTACTTTGTGAACACACCTATTCTCTGATGAATGCAATGAGATTACAGATGAAAATTCTGAAGCAGTTGATGCCAAAAGAAATGTGTAACACTGCATCATTATATAGTCATGAAGGAAGAACTTGTGGTAAATTTGAATGGCTCTAATTGAATTTCTAAAGCAGTTGTTATTTACAAAAATGAGGTATTGAACAAAAAATTCAGAAATGTTATTGATGAAGGACATCAAACAGATTTTGCTGTCAAGCAACCATAATAGCCAGCTATAATCCTCTGCGTATTAAGAAAGGAAACCATTAGCAGCTTGTTGTTTGGTAATAGAAGTTGTTAATGATGTCTGGTATTTCTGTTTTCATGAACAATGCTAAAAATATCACGAACACGAGAAAGTCTACAGATGCTGGAAATCCAGAGCAAAACACACACAAAATGCAGAGGGAACTCAGCAGGTCAGAGAGCATCTCAGAAAACGGACCAGGTCTTTCCTCTGGATGGGAAAGGAAGATGGATGATGCCAGAATAAAAAGGAGGGGGGAGGGGAAGGAGGCCAACTGGAAGGTGATAGGTGAAGCCAGGTGGGTGGGAAAGGTGAAGGGCTGGAGAAGAAGGAATCTGATAGGAGAGGAGAGAGGACTGCAGGAGAAGATTCCTTCTTCTCCAGCCCTTCACCTTTTCCACCCAGTGGCTTCATCTATCACTTTCCAATTAGCCTCCTCCCCTCCCCCACCTTTTCTCTGCCATCTTCCCCTTTCATTCGCAATCCTGAAGAAGGTTCTCAGCCTTAAACGTTGACTGTTTATTCATTTCCATAGATGTTGCCTGACCTGTTGAGCTCCTCCAGCATTTTGTGTGTGTTGCTAAAAATATCACTACCTGCTCCTTCATGGCTAAAAAATTATTTTATTCTGTGATCCTCAGAAATGATTAAATTCATTTGTCTTTACTACAGCAAGCTTGACATGGCATCTTCAAAAAGATACGATGCTGGTAATCTACTCATGGTTGAATCATGAACAGTGCTACGGTACTCAATCAGGATGTAGAAGGTTAATTTCCAAAAACATAGCTCAGCATAAATAAAGCAAAGGGGAATAATGAGAGATTTTTCCATTTCTAGTCCTGGAGTTGGTGAACTGTCCATGTGTATGTGTGGGTAGGAGAGAGAAAAGGGGTTTGTTTTAGCCATTATTGCTTCTTTTTTTGTTGTTGTGTTCTGGCGAGCATTGTGGGTGTGCTGTTTTGGCGACAGAATGTGTGGTGACACTTGGAGGTTGCCAGCAGCATGTCATTGGGTTGTGTTGGTCGATAATGCAAATGGCACATTTCACTGCATGTTTCAAATTACATCTGATAAATAAATGAATGAATCTTAATCTGATACATATCTCTCAGCGAATTTGAAACCAAGGAACTGTCACAATGGTGCACATCAATTGCCTAAAGGAGTTGGAATAAGGACTTAAATTTTAATGAAAAGCAAGCTGACAATTCCCTTAGCTGTAACTATTAGCAATAGGAAAATCACAGTGGCTGGAATAAAAAGTGAGTCAGAGAAGAGAGAAGAGCTCCCTCCTGCCATCTGGCAAAAGGTACCGAAGCATTCAGGCTCTCACAACCAGTCTGTGCAACAGTTTCTTCCCCCAAGCCATCAGAGTCCTTAATACCCAGAGACTAGACTGACATCTACATCATTTATAATTATATTGTAATTTTGTCCTCTACTGTGCCTATTATCTTGTTTATTACTTATTGTACTGCCCTGCACTGTTTTGTGCACTTTATGTAATCCTGTGTAGGTCCGTAGTCTAGTGTAGTTTTTGTGTTGTCTTACGTAGTCTAGTGTAGCCTTGTGTTGTCTTACTTAGTCTAGTGTAGTTTTGTGTTGTTTCATGTAGCACCATGGTCCTGGAGGAACGTTGTTTCGTTTTTACTGTGTACTGTACCAGCAGTTTATGGTCGAAATGACAATAAAAAGCGACCTGACTTGACTTGACTTAAAGGTGTAAAACAAAATCTGACACACAAAAAAAATCAGTGCTGGGACTACTTTTGTTAATCTTATATTGGTGATTTATAGATTGGAATAAAATCTTATATTTTAAATTTGAGAAAGTATCATATTCAATGGCTATAAATTAAAAGATAGCTTTCTGCTTTCCAAGGAATTTAATTCTCCTCTCACCAAATGTTAGCTGACCAGTCAAGAATTCACTGAAAATGTTCTATTTAACTTCTTAAGTACAACACTATGCTATGTTACCTATCTGGCACTACACATCTATCCTACATCTGGCCAAGAATGGCAGAGGACAATGGGAGGAGAAAGGTCCAACAAAATTCCAATAAGATTTCAAGAGGATTCCAGTTTCAAAGATGATAGAGTCAAGTTCATGGTTGCCAAGGACAAGGCACCCTCAACCATGTCTGCTACAAAAATATGTAACCAAAGGCTCTTGGAAATCTCTACAAATATACAGTGGAATGCATTCTGACTGGTTGCATTTCTGCCTGAATGGAGGGTCCAATGCACAAGATTGAAAGAGGATGCAGTGGGTTACAGACAGCCAGCTTCCTCATGGGCACAAGCCTCCCCACCATTGAGGACCCTCACCATTCGGGAGGTGCCAGCTTCTCATTACTACCTTTATGGAGAAGTACAGGAGCCAAGATCTAAGCCCAACATTTTAGGTGCAGCTTCTTCCCCTCTGCCATTCGATTTCTTGCAGTCCATAAATCCATAAACACTAGCCCCTTATTCCTCTTTTTGCACTATTCATTCTTCTTGTTGTTGTTCATCCATCGTTGACGTCAATGAAGACTTGGACACCATTTCATGGTATCGAGACTAGCACTTGATTTGGATTTAAGTGAGGGAGAGTTGTGCAGCGCCAGCCTCACTCTCTCTTCCCAATTCCCATCTGGATCCAGTGGCAAGACAAAAGTCGAGACAGCTGGAGATGGGACTAGGCACAGTGGATGACCAGGACAACTTGTTGTGTCTTGTTGTGCTCTACACGTTCCACGACGCTTGCAGAGACCGCCTTCTTGACGGTTAGACCTTCCACTGGTCTCGTCCGCTCAGTCTGCCGGAGTCTGTCTTCACATGCTGGGATAGACAACTCCCTATCTCCCCGAGGGTTTGAGACCCGTCGGCTACCCTCACCTGGTTTAGCCAGCTTGTCGAAGCCGTTGCCCGGGGTATGGCCGCTGTCGCATGCAAACAGCTACAGGGAGCCACAGGTGAAAGCTGAGTGCCAGGTGGGGACCAAAGGTGGACTAACCTTCTTGAAAATGTTGTGACATGTTCCCCTACCATAGGTGCTACCCCTCCCTGACACCCCATACACCCCATTCATTCTTGTAACTTAAAGTATTCATTATGTCTTACACTGTACTGCTGCCACAAAACAACAAACTTCACAACAGTGATAACAAACCGGATTCTAATTCTGAGAAATAATGAGGAGATGATTTGTCTTGGCTTCTTCCTGAGGACCCCACCTTCACAGTCTTCATCTAATTCAGTTCACTCCACATGTTAGCAAATAGTACTGGACAAAACACAGATGATAGGATCAGAAAACATTTAAACTGTCAGGTAGACTGATGAACTTCAAAACTGGCCATGCCTAAAGCATCTGCTGGTAACAGGGAAAATTGTCCAGATGAGGCTGTACACAAAAAAGTGGGACAAATACAATTTAGTTAATGCTTACTCTAACAGTCTCTTCTCAAAGAGAAGAAATGTGGTAGGTTTGCTCCAGTGGCTTTAAACTAGATACAAGGGGGGAGGAGAACCAGAGTGTAGGGACAGATGTAGGGGAGAAGAAAGAAAAAGAAGATAGTAAAGTTGTTTGCACCATTAGTGATAAATAGAGATAAGGAGGTGGAAAAATTCTTAAATGCATTTATTCTAATGCTAGGGGCATTGTAAGAAAGGTGGATGAGCTTAGAGCATGGATTGACACCTGGAAGTATGATGTTGTAGCTATTAGTGAAACATGGTTGCAGGAGGGATGTGATTGGCAACTAAATATTCCTGGATTTCATTGCTTCAGGTGTGATAGAATCGGAGGGACAAGAGGGGAGGTGTTGCATTGCTTGTCACGAGAAAATATTACAGCGGTGCTCTGGCAGGATAGATTAGAGGGCTCATCTAGGGAGGCTATTTGGGCAGAATTGAGGAATGGGAAAGGTGTAGTAACACTTATAGGGGTGAACCTAATGGGGAGCAAGAATTGGAGGAGCAAATTTGTAAGGAGATAGCAGATATTTGTAGTAAGTACAAGGTTGTGATTGTGGGAGATTTTAATTTTCCACACATAGGCTGCGAAGCCCATACTGGAAAAGAGCTGGATGGTTTGGAGTTTGTAAAATGTGTGCAGGATAGTTCTTTGCAGCAATACATAGAAGTACCAACTAGAGAAGGGGCAGTGTTGGAACTCCTGTTAGGGAATGAGATAGGTCAGGTGATGGAGGCATGTGCTGGGGAGCACTTCGGGTCCAGTGATCACAATGCCATTAGTTTCAATACAATTATGGAGAAGGATAGGTCTGGACCCAGGGTTGAGATTTTTGATTGGAGAAAGACTAACTTTCAGGAGATGTGAAAAGATTTAGAAGGAGTGAAGTGGGACAATTTGTTTTATGGAAAGGGTGTAATAGAGAAATGGAGGTCATTTGAAGGTGAAATTTTGAGGGTACAGTATCTTTGTTCCTGTTAGGTTGGAAGTTTGAGAGAGCCATGGTTTTCAAGGGATATTGGAAACTTGGTTCGGAAAAAGAGAATAAATATAGGCAGCATGGAGTAAATGAGGTGCTCGAGGAATATAAAGAATGTAAAAAGAATCTTAAGAAAGAAATTAGAAAAGCTAAAAGAAGGTACCAGGTTGCTTTGGCAAGTAAGGTGAAAATAAATCCAAAGGGTTTCTACAGTTATATTAATAGCAAAAGGATAGTGAGGGATAAAATTGGTCCCTTAGAGAATCAGAGTGGACAGCTATGTGTGGAGCCAAAAGAGATGGGGGAGATTTTGAACAATTTCTTTTCTTCGGTATTCACTAAGGAGAAGGATATTGAATTGTGTAAGGTAAGGGAAACAAGCAGGGAAGTTATGCAAACTATGATGATTAAAGAAGAAGAAGTACTGGCGCTTTTAAGGAATATAAAAATGGATAAGTCTCCGGGTCCTGACAAGATATTCCCAGGACCTTGAGGGAAGTTAATGTAGAAATAGCAGGGACTCTGACAGAAATATTTCACATGTCATTAGAAACGGAGATGGTGCCGGAGGATTGACATATTGCTCATGTTGTTCCACTATCTTAAAAGGGTTCTAAGAGTAAACCTAGCAATTATCAGCCTGTAAGTTTGACATTAGTGGTGGGTAAATTAACGGAAAGTATTCTTAGAGATGGTATATCTAATTATCTGGATAGACAGGGTCTGATTAGGAATGGTCAAAATGGATATGTGCGTGGAAGGTCATGTATCACAAATCTTATTTAATTTTTTGAAGAGGGAAGTTGACGAGGGAAAAGTGCTGGATGTTGTCTATACGGACTTCAGTAAGGCCTTTGACAAGGTTCCACACGGAAGGTTAGTTAGGAAGGTTCAATCGTTAGGTATTAATATTGAAGTAGTAATATGGATTTAACAATGGCTGGATGGGAGATGCCAGAGAGTAGTGGTTGATAACTGTTTGTCAGGTTGGAGGCCGGTGACTAGTGGAGTGCCTCAGGGATCTGTACTGGGTCCAATGTTGTTTGTTATACACATTAATGGTCTGGATGATGAGTTGGTAAATTGGATTAGTAAGTATGCAGATGATACTAAAATAGGTGGCGTTGTGGTTAATGAAGCAGGTTTTCAAAGCTTGCAGAGAGATTTAGGCCAGTTAGAAGAGTGGGCTGAAAGATGGCAGATGGAGTTTAATGCTGATAAGTGTGAGGTGCTACATTTTGGTAGGACTAATCAAAATACGACATACATGGTAAATGGTAGGGCATTGAAGAATGCAGTAGAACAGAGAGATCTAGAAATAATGGTGCATAGTTCCCTGAAGGTGGAATCTCATGTGGATAGGGTGGTGAAGAAAGCTTTTGGTATGCTGGCCTTTATAAATCAGAGCATTGAGTATAGGAGTTGGAATGTAATGTTAAAATTGTACAAGGTATTAGTAAGGCCAAATTTGGAGTATAGTGTACAGTTCTGGTCACCGAATTATAGGAAAGATGTCAACAAAATAGAGAGAGTACAGAGAAGATTTATTAGAATGCTACCTGGGTTTCAGCACCTGAGTTATAGAGAAAGGTTGAACAAGTCAGGTCTTTATTCTTTGGAGCATAGAAGGTTGAGGGGGGACTTGATAGAGCTATTTAAAATTATGAGGGGGATAGATAGAGTTGACAAGGATAGGCTTTTTCTATCGAGAGTAGGGGAGATTCAAACAAGAGGACATGAGTTGAGAGTTAGGGGGCAAAAGTGTAGGGGCAACACGAGGGGGAACTTCTTTACTCAGAGAGTGGTGGCTGTGCGGAATGAGCTTCCAGCAGAAGTGATAGAGGCAGGTTTGAGATTAGATTAGATTATTAGTTTATGAGGAAATTCAGTCCTCGTTTATTGTCATTTAGAAATGCATGCATTAAAAAATGATACAATGTTCCTCCAGAATGATATCACAAGAAACACAGGACAAACCAAGACTAAAACTGACAAAACCACAAAATTATAACATATAGTTACAACAGTGCAAAGCAATGCCATAATTTGATAAAGAGCAGACCATGGGCATGGTAAAAAAAAGTCTCAAAGTCCCAATAGCCCCATCATCTCACGCAGACGGTAGAAGGGAGAAGGTCTCCCTGTCATGAACCTCCAAGTGCCACAAACTTGCCCATGCAGCACCATTGGAAGCACCCGACCACAGCGGAGTCTGAGTCCGTCTGAAAAGTTCGAGCCTCCGACCATTCCTCCGACATCGAGCACCAAGCACCATCCTCCGCCGAGCGCTTCGAACCCGCCTCGGCCACCGAGCAACAAGCAAAGCCGAGGACACGCGGCCTTCCCCTCCAGAGATTCTGGATCACACAGTAGCAGCTGCAATGAAGCAGGCATTTCAGAAGTTTCACCAGATGTTCCTCTGTGCTCTCATGTCTGTCTCCACCAAATCAGGATTGTGCACGGCACCCTACTTAACAGATAACAGACATCACCACCAGAGTGGCCGCTGCGAGCTGTGTCGCACCGCCATCTTCTCCTCCCAATATTGTCATTTGAAGAAAAATTGGATAGGCATATGGACAGGTAGGGAATGATGGGTTATGGGCTGACTGCAGGTAGGTGGGACTAGGTGAGAGTAAGCATTCGGCACAGATAAGAAGGGCCGAGATGGCCTGTTTCCGTGCTGTAATTGTTATATGGTTATATGGAAATGTATTGTTGAGCAGTGTTAATCAACCACATTCCCAGAAATGAAAACATTGGATTTCAGACAGTGCATCTGCTTTGGTCAAACATGTTAAAGTAGGAGAAGTGAGAGTTATTGCCTGTCAACAAAATTTACTGGGTATGACATCAGCATGAAGCCAATGAGAGTCAAGGGAAAATGCTTGACTCCCTTGTTTCGAGTGTAAAATGGTTGTGATTGTTGGAAATCAATCACAACAGCTTTAACACAAAATTGCAAGCATTCTTCAAGCAGTGCCTGTGGCTCAATTAGTACCAACTCCGTCCTCATCAACTTTCCTTTCAAAATGAGGGCAAAAAAAGTGTTATTTAGTAATGACTGTACAATATTCATTTCCATTTGAAGCCTATTAGTAAATGGAACCCTGGTCTAAACCACCATGCAACGACAACTGGCAAGAACCATCAAACAGTTAAGTGGCAAGTACCATTCAAATCATCTAAGTGTTGGACAATAACCATCTCCAACTTGAGAAAACTTAACAAACTGACTTCCATACTGATTGGAATTACCATCATGAAGGCCTGTATCATCCTGATGCTTAGATGGGAGGTGAGGTCACCAGTGACCAGAAACTCAACTGAACCAGCTACATAATCTGTGGTGAATCTGTGGAATTCATCGTCACAGCTGGCTGTGGAGGCCAAGTCAAAGGGTATACGTAAGGCAGTGTTGTGTCTGTGCAACTACATATCAATAAAATAAAAGCACGCATGCGGGAGACGGCTTCAACTGGTGTATGAGTGGGAGTGGGAGAGGGAGAGGGAGAGGGGGACAACAGATCAGTGCACTTGGGTAAGTTATCAGTCTATATGTAGTGCTAAGGGGAGTCACTGCTCTAAAAGAAATAGGTCATACTTACACAGAGGTTGATAGATTCTTGATTAATCAGAGCATGAAAGGATACAGGGAGAAGGCAGGAGACCAGGGCTGAAAGGGAAAATGGATCAATCATGATGAAATGGTAAAGCAGACTCGATGGACTAGTTGGCCTAATTCTGCACCTATATCTTACGTTCTTATAAATATGGTGTCGACAAGAGTTAATCAGAAACTGAGCATCCTGTGGTGAGTAACTTACCTTCAGAAACTCTTTCCACAATCTATGAGGTACACACTGGGAGAGCAAAGAAATATGGCTTAGATGAACACAGCATCAACACCCTGGACCTGTGGATACTGGTCATGATATTCAGTACTTTACAAAGCATAAAGCCCATTTGATCAGCATTCCATGCAGTAAAGGTTCACTGCAGTCCACAGCAATTACAAAATGTATCGCAGTCACTTGTCTTAGCTATTCCAACAGCATGCCTGAAACATGTGGCTGCCTCTATCAAGAAGAACAAGGACTCGTGATGCACAGAAACATTTGCAGATGCTCTACAAGGCACGCACCCTTCTAAATGGGAAACATGTTAAAAGTCTTTCATCGTCACTGGATCTAAATCCTAAACTCCATGCCAAATGGGAGATTCTTCACCAGAAGGATTACAGCATTTTGAGATTTGGCTCACCATCCCCTTTCTCATGGGCAATAAATCTGGGTCCACCCAATGGCACCACATCCAGTGACAATGAAATAGATTGGGCAAATAACTGTCAAATGAATTTCAATGCAGTTAATTATAATGCGCCATATTTTAGTTTGAAAAGTAGACAATAAAATACTTGAAAAACAGGAATGTCATTGACATAGAGAAACAAATGGATCGAAAAGCATGAATCACTATATGTAGCAATGCAAGATGTTAAGACAAGAAAGAGAAACAAAACTACGCACCAGCATTCATTTCTACAGGAATAAAACTTGCAATGTGGAAACATTATGCCAGACCCTTAAACTTATTATGAAACCTTGGTGAAACTGAACTTGGAGTATTGTGAAGAGTTCTGGTTTGACCCCAGCGGTTTTGTTCAACTCTGGAAACTGAGTTTGGGTGAACTAGGCACAAGTGGTTTCTCAATCTTCTCTTCATCAAGTGAATTGAATTATTCTACTTCAACAAACAAATGTTCACACTCAGATTTGGGCATCATTACTATCTACAAAGGCATAAAATCTCTGAATTTCAATATCTTGACTTCTATGATTGGCAGAATCAGTTTTGTGTTGCTCTCTCCATTTTTAAAAATTGATTTCTTATCAGTCTTGTGTGCTTTTGATGCCATTCATTACAATACTGAGGAGATGTGGTTATGACATCCATGTATATTCCAACATATGTGATTACCATGTATATTCCAGCATACAGACAAAATCAACTTAAGGACATTTGTAAAAATGAAACTTGTGCTTTGAAATGTAGGTATCCTGCACTATTTTTACACATGGATGCATAGGTACACTAAGCCAGTGTACACCTGGGTACACAACACCATGAGACTCCAGATACAGGAACACTGTGGGGCATACCAAGATTTGGCAGTGGCTCATGGGTACACATAGATATGCTACACCATAGGACCATGAGATGGCGCTGTACAGTGCTACATCTGTTATAGTTTTTGAATGAACATATACCATGTTTCCATACCTCATTTCAACATGGAAGGGGACCATTTGGCCCACTGAGTCTACACCAGCTCTCAAAGCTATCTCATTCTCCTCTAATATCCTCATAACTTATTTCCTCCACATATTCATCAACTCCCCCCAGATTTTACCATTCACTGACACAACAGTAGGCAATCTACCTACATGTCTTTGAGATACAGGAGGAAACCAGAGTACCTGAGGGGTGGGGACAGACATGATCACAGAAAGATGGTGCAAATTCCACACAGTGAGCACCGAGGTTAGAGTTGTAACTGGGCCGCTGGCTGTAGGGCAGAAGCTCTGCACTCCACACCACTGCGCCACCCAGACAGGACAGAACCTAGAAAGAGGTGGGTCAGACGTCTTGGTCACAGTAATTTAATCCCACTTACATGGCCTGAGGAGTACTTATCAAAATAGATCATAATAGGAACAGTATTCATTGGGGAAAATGCAGATGCAGCATTCTGGGGTGGGTTGACATGGAAACCTTTAACAAACAGGTCTACCTTTATTTACCACCTGAAAACAACTGCTCTGAAGATGTGCCGAGTATGCTTTATTGCCTCAGTATACGTTTGTAGATGTTAAAAGAAAAGTTCCTCTATTACAGTGGAAAAACAGTTTGGATGTGGCGGGTAACAATAAGAGCTTTCACATGGCACTTTGGATAAACATCTCAAGGTATATTATAGGAAATTAAGTGTTGATTTAAAAGAAGGAAGTAAAAAAAACAAATTATAGTTTAAATAGACTTAGACTACAAAATGATACATAAAAATATATCTGAACATCTAAAAAATAAAATTCATGTAGGTACACCAGCCTTCCTACTTACATAAAGTAATTTGGAAGGCTAATATAATTTTTTGCCAAGGGGCATTGTGTATAAAATTGGGACCATTTTGATACAACTTCGTGGACTGTCACCTGGATTAATGTAAACATTTTTTGGTACCCATATTATCAAAATTTTCTACCCGCTTTAGAGACAGTTGAGAGACGTTACATTAGGTTGATTTCTGGGATGATGGATGGGTATATGAAGATTAAACAAATTCAAACTCAGAAGCTGAGAAGAATGAGATGTGATCTTACAGAATATAGAACATAGAACTCTACAGCACATTGCAGGCTCTTCGGCCCACAATGTTGCACTGACCATATAACCTACTCTGAAAACTGCCTAGAATTTCCCTACTGCATACCCCTCTATTTTTCCAAGCTCAAGGTATCTATCTAAGAGTTTCTTTAAAGACCCTATTGCGTCCGCCTCGACCACTGTCATCGGCAGTGCATTCCATGCACCCACCACTCTCTGTGTGAAAAACATACCCCTGACATCACCTCTGAACCTACTTCCAATCACCTTAAGACTATACCCCCTCATATTAGCCATTTCAGCCCTGGGAAAAAGCCTCTGGCTATCCAAATGATCAATGCTTCTCATCATCTTATACACCTCTGTCAGGTCACCTCTCATCCTCCGTCACTCCAAGGAGGAAAGGCCAAGTTCACTCAAACTATTCTCATAAGGCACGGTCTCCAATCCAGGCAAGATCCTTGTAAATCTCCTCTGCACTCTTTCTATAGTATCCACATCGTTGCTGTAGTGAGGTGACCAGAACTGAACATAGTACTCCAAGTGGGGTCTGACCAGGGTCTTATGTAGTTGAAACCTAAGATTTTTACGGGGTTTATCAGAGAGGATATTTCCTCTAGTGGGGGTTATCTGGAACCAAATGGCTTAGTTTCAGAATCTTGGATTGCTTATATCAAATGGAGATGAGGAGGAATTACTTCTCTAAGAGAGTCAGGAATCTTTGAAAGTGATCCAGGTGGAGTTGTTGAATATATTATATATTCAAGGTGGAGATTTACAAATATTTGAATAATGAGGGTATTAAGGGAGAGTGCTGTAAGATGACGGAGAGGCCAAGGTTGGATTTGCCATAAGCTTATTGAATGGTGGTTCAAGAATGGTGGGTTAGATTGGCCTGTTTCTTATACTGTAATACATGGCAATCAACTTGTGCACTGTAAGCTCCCAAAAAAAAGCCAAACCTTAATCTTCCAGAACACGGTCTGACAAACAGTCTTCTACCTGAAATTTTTAACTGGTTCTCTTTGCTGTTGATGTGCCCTGACCCACTGAGTATTTCCAACATTTTCTGTTTTTATTTTATGCTCTTGAGAAAGTGTTAGTGAACTGCTTTCTTGACCCATTGACCACATCCCTACTGTATGTCAGGTAAACACGCACAAAGTGCTGGAGAAACGCAGCAGGACAGGCCTGATCCAAGGAGGGAAATGAACTGTTGAAATTTTGAACTGATATCCTTTGTAAGGACTGGGAAGGAAGAAGGCTAAAACCAGAATAAAAAGTAGGGTGAGGTGCTATATCATAAGCTGGCAAGTAATAGGCAAATCCAGTTTGGGGGAGAGGGGGGCAGAGGCCTCTTCCACCTATCACCTCCCAACCTCTCACATCATCCTCTTTCGTAGCCACCTCCCTCACCCACCTACTTTCCACTTCACCCGGATTCACCTATTACCTACCAGTTTGGCCTCTTCCCCCCCCCCCCCATCTTTTTGATTCTGGCTTCTACCTTCTTCTTATCCAGTCTTGATGAAGGGTCCTGGCCCAAAACATCAACTGTTAATTTCTCTCCATAGATGGTTCCTAACCTGCTGATTTCCTCCAGTATTTTGTGTGTGTTTCTTGAGATTTCTAGCATCTGCAGAATTTTTTGTGTCACCATTTTGTCAGATAACTTTTTTTTTAACTAATGGAGTCTCTTCTTGGGATCCTTCTTATGTAGACTTGACTGCCACAAGTTCCTTCCAAAATCCACTCATTTATCTTCAACCTGCGAAGCATAGTTACCACAGCTATGGTGATTTGTCTCACCAGCCAGTAATAGATTGCTATGTATGTTATAAGGAGAAATGTATTCAGGACAAATTTAGAGACATAAGACTGCAAATGCAAACATGACAACCGCTGAAGAAACTCTGTTTTGTCAGGTACCATCTGTGGAGGCAAAGAGATGGTCAATATTTTGGGTTGAAACTCTGCATCAAGATTGAGTGAGAGTAAGGAGGGGATGGGTCAGTTGGTGGTGTAGTGGCATCAGCACTGGACTTCGAGGCAGATGGTCCTGAGTTCGAATCCAGCTGGGTCCCAACCTGGGCAGCAGCAGTACCTGAGTGGAAGTAAGACCCGGAAATTCTACTTCTGTATCTTGACACAAAAACCCTACAGACAACTACACTATCCATAAGGTCACCACGAGACAATGATCCAAAGGCACTCAACAACAAGGAGGGGATAGCCACTGCAAATAGATGAGGGGGAGCAATTGGTGGATGTAGGTGAGGAGGGGCTTGATGGACAAATAAAACTGCATAGAGAGAAGGTGAAGATAGAGGTGGAAGGTGAGAGGTAGTTAGTTTAGAGTCAAATTTATTTCTGTTCATGGGATTCACGTCTGCCATGACACAAAAGAACAAAAGGGGGCTTCTCTTAAAGGGAATCCTGAAGTATGCCACAGAAGGCTAAAACGTCATTAGTTTAAGAAGTCCTCCAACATGTGGCCTTTCCGACAGTGCAGCACCTCTCAGAGACAAAGGAACAGGTTGCTTTGGGGAATAATAAACACATTGTAACCCCTAGTGAATGTAAAAATAAATCAAGGAGGAAATGCTTGACTTAAGGACGATCGCCAAAGAAAACCAATCTAGTTACCATGGCTTACAATACAGTATTATATACAGAAATGAAAAGGAAATGGTTGATTGAATACCTGATTGTGGTTAAATCCTTTTAGCAAATAAGTGACAGTATGGATTAGTACTTAATTAATGGCATTACCACCGATTTGAATTGGTATAATTACACAGAAAATCATGAAATGATTTACAAACAATTGAGGGCAATGAAAAGATCCCAAAGGTAGAAAGGATGTGTGGAAGTGTCTTTGAAGTTGGTGAATTTTCTGTATCACATTTGCAAGGCAATGATCATATGTAGTGTCATGCTGATGCTGTTTAAAGTGCACTGCCATTGTAAAAGCAACACATATTTTGTGTCTGTTGCTTGAATTTCCAGCATCTGCAGATTTTCTCGTGTTTGCCATTGTAAAATATGTTTCTGTTCTCTGCTCTCTCTCGGGTAATGATTCATAACAGAGGATCGTTCAGCTCCCTACTCTACTTCCAGTACTCTCACGACTGTGTGACTAGATTCTGCAAAAAAACTCCATCTACAAGTTTATAGATGAGCCAGAGTACAGGAAAGAGAGAGAGAGCCTAGTGACGTGGTGTCATGACAATATTTCTCTCTATGTCACCAGAACAACTTGACTTCAGAAAGGGGGATGGTGCACATGCTCCTGTCTGGATCAATGGTGTTGAGATCAGAGGGTCGAGAGCTTCAAATTCTGAGACGCGAGCATCACTAGTAGACTGTCCTGGGCCAACCATGCTGATATCATGGCCAAGAAAGCTTACCAATATCTCCACTTCCTTTGGCAGCTAAAGAAATTTGGCATGCCCTCATCGGCCCTTACTGATTTTTATTGATGCACCATACAAAGCATTCTGTTTGGGTGTCTATCGGTTTGGTGAGGCAACAGGTGTGCACACGACTGCAAAAAATTGCAGAGGATTGTGGACACAGCTTAGCACATCATAGGAACCAGCCTCCCCTCTGTGGACTCTATGGTCTATATTTGCTCTCTCAGTAAAGCAGCCAGCATAATCAAGGACCCCACTCACCCCGGACACTCCCTCTTCTCCCCCTCCCAGTGGAGACAAGCTACAATGGCTTGAAAGAACATACCACCAAGCTGAAGGACAGCTTATATCCCACAGTTATCAGACACTTGAATGGACCTCTTGTCCAACAAGATGGACTCTTGACCTTACAATCTATTCTACTATTATCTTAGACTTTTATCATTTCCATGAGCTACACTTTAGTCTGTATTGATATTGTTTTACATTATTCTACCCCAATATATTGTGCAATTAATTGATCTGTACTATCAGTAAGACAAGATTTTCACTGTATCTTGATAGACGTGACAATAATTAATAAATTCCAATACGAATAGTTGCTACTCCCTTGCTTTGGGGTTTACAAGTGGCTGAGAAGGCCAGTGTGCGAACCAAAATCTCTTCCACAAACGCGGTAAGGAATGGTGATTGGGTAGGTAGAGGGTCAGGTTGTGAAATGGTGCCTACCTTCCACAACTGTGCTTGACCTCTTGTGTGATCCTGATGCAGGTTTTTTTTTTACCCAGAACACTGACAATTCCTTTCCTCCACAGATGCTTCTTGACCTGCTGAATTCCTCCAGCAGACGGCTTGTCTTTCTCAGCTCCAAATACATGGACTCTCAGTAATACAACTTCTCCAATTTAAGCAGTCATGGGCTTGAGATTACCAGGAGCCAATGGAGATGCTGCATTACTTCAAAGAGGCTTTGAGCACATCTTTTAATATTTTCTTCTGTCCATCTGGTAATTTCTTTTTGTAACCAAGCTCAGAATATAGTGTCTGTGTTGGAAGTCAAGTATTGGGCATGCCAATGATGTGGCCTGCCCAAAGTAGCGAGGGCCTTATTGCCGAGAGTGTTGGCCTGACAGAGGTCACTGATATTTGATTCATTTATAGTTCCAGTGAACTAGGAGGGTTTTGTGGAAACAGCTTTGGTAGATTTTGTCCCCCCACCCCCCCCCCCAGTGCATTAAGGTACCTCTTTGGAAATCCAGCTGTCAGAAATATATAGTTGAGAATGGATCACTGCTACCTATGCTTAGAGCTCTGTGCCAAGTTAAGATCTTGAATTTCAAACACGATTTTTTTCAATGTGCTAATTAACTGAAGGGAGTGGTGAATTTCTTCATTAATGCTTCTGAAATGCCTGCTTCACTGCTGCTGTTACTGTGTGGTCCGGAATCTCCGGAGGAGAAGGCCCCGAATCCTCGGCTTTGCTTGTTTCGGCGGCTGGGCGAGGTCGAAGGCGCTCGGCAGAGGATGGCGCTCGGGAGGCTGTATTGGAGGGGCTGGTCGGAGGCTCAGAGTTTTCGGACAGGCGGACATAGTGTTGGCTGTGGTCAGGTGCTTCCAATGCATTGGCAGTTGTCGGTGCCTGGAGGTTTATGGCAGGGAGTTTCTCCCTTTGCCGCCTGCTATCGGGGACTCGGGAGTCGATCGTCTCGGGACTTTGAGACTTTTTTTTACCGTGCCCATGATCTGTTCTTTATCAAATTATGGTATTGTATTGCACTGCTGTAACTATATGTTATAATCATGTGTTTCTGTCAGTGTTAGTCTTTGGCTTGTCCTGTTTTTCTGTGATAACACTCTGGAGGAACATTGTATCATTTCTTAATGCATGCATACATTTCTAAAAGGTAAAAAATGAGGACTGAGTGTTTCATAATCTAATCTAATATAAGCCTTCATTCAGCGAGGCTATGTTACAACTACTGTGAAATGGGATGAGTAAAAGATAGATGCTGGCACAAATACAATGGGGTGGAAGACTTGCTTCGGTACTGTGCCACACCATGATTCCAGCAAGGAAGTGGTCCACATTTTCCACCTCTTACTATAAACCATCATTTGGAAACAGTATTCCGTAACAGGGACAGGTTAGTTGGGAGCCTTTCTCTTGAGGATGATGAGTGCAATGTCCCTCCACTCAAAGTAGTGGATTTACATGAGTTGAGTACAAAGTTTTCCTCAGGGGCCGGCAATTGGAGGGTCTCAATTGGTTGTAGAGGCTGATCCAGGAGCCACATAAATTGTGACTTTATTTAATATGGGGAGGCTGATGCATGGGCAACCATCACATGGTGCTTGAAAGATGGGGATTGGGGTCCAGTGGCAAGATGACTAGAGACCCTGCACTGTTGCAGGCTTCTTCCACTTTCACTGCTGTTGTGATGAACCTTCATCTTCTGCCGGCTCCACTGTTGGGTCACTTCTTGTCTGGAAACTCTCTTTTGATTATAGCACCATGTGTGACCCTACCAGGAGCTAAGCCCCATATGGGTAAACTCCAGACGGCATCACTCTTGGGAAATGACAAGTCTCTCCATCACAAAAAGGTGATGATCCTCCATTCATACACTTCAGTGAATGAACCATTAAATGGCTTGGAATTTGGCCTCTGAATATTAAAAAATGTAAGTTACCTCTTACTTGCAGCTCAACTAAGGCTGGGATTAGGAATGATTGGTTCATAACATTGGCACCTCAGAGACACTTCATAGAGCACAACGTTCACTGAAAATGCTGTGAAGGTCATTATGCCTTAGTGCGATAGGGTAAAGCAATTACTGTCAATTCAGCCCATTGTAATACATCTCTTTCACTGAAAATCTGGAAGTAGAGTTAATTTATGCTTCAATCAATATTTCTGTTTTACTTTTTTTGCTGAGAATTGTCTGTCCTTTTTTATGTACGCTGAAGACTGATGTTAGGGACATCCAAATAAATGCCTATTCAAGTACACTAGCTGAAGTAGTACATGATAATGTTTGCCATTATCTTCAAACAATAATTATTGAAAAAGAGCTCCTATCACAACCGATATCAAATAATATTTAACATGTTGGCCAATACACCTTTGCTAATTATGACCTTACTGTGACCCGGGTCTGGGTGCTTGTGATTGTAGGTGATATCTTATTCCTTCTGTAAGACTAAGTCTTGAGGTAATTCTTCATTTTCTATGACACGTCCTCTGCTTTTTGAGATATAATGGAGCTTAGTTATTATGGAGATGCTAATGAAGCTCTTCCCAACTGGCCTATTAAGACTTGTATTAAAAGGCCAATACCTGCAGTAGAGACCATTGCAATAGACATTATTTTGAATTTAGTCTTGAACATGTAGAATGATAACATGTGATCTAATAAGATTTTGCAGACACCTCTCAAACTGAGTCTCATCCACTAATTATAATGAAAAGACGGATTGGCTGAAGATGCAAATAACACACGCATTTATGAGAAGGTTAGCAAGCACAAGTACATTTATGGCATGTCTTTTCACTCTTATCCTTGTAACTCTTTGGTATCAAGTCCATCTCTGTGAAATACCTTTGAAACTCCACTTCACTGCTGAAACAAAGTGTTTTGAAACTCAATTCTTCTGTCACATCGTTTCTCCTCTTGTGACTTACTCCCATTTTGTGGGCTCTGAGGTGACTGATGAGGCAAAGATGAGGACTTGCACAGATGGAGCAGGACGTATCTGAAAAACTGGGTGGATTGATGGATTGGGTTAGACTGGGTTTCTATTCAATCCCAATGCATTGATTCAGGAACCTGAATACTATTCTGAAGGCTTCTTCAGCATATTGAGTGACTATGAGTCAGAGATTTCCAGGATCCAGCAAGTTTGTTACGATCTTTCAAAGAGGCTTTAAGCATATACTTAAATCTATTCCTCTGTCTGTCTGGCCATTTCTTCCCCAATGCTGCTCAGAATAGAGTGCCATTTTTAACTGTCTAATGTTGAGCACAGTCCCTCAGAGCAGCAGATAGTGGAGCTGATTCCTGACAACTCCAGCAGCCTTGCTCCAAGCTTGGCCTTGGATACTGTCCCTGTGGCGATTGCATGACCTCCCTGTGACCTTGTGGACTTCTTCCAAGTACTCTGCTTTGCTGGAGAACCAGCTGCTCCTCCAGAGCCACACATTATGTTTATGCTAGCGTAAGCAATAGGATTAGTTTCGGGGGTCTTTGAGCCTTTCCTTCCAGTGATCAAGGCTCTGATTCCTCCTCAGTGCTCTGTTCCAGTGGTGATATATCATTCTTTGATATCTTGAATAAACTCAATTAACTAAAGTTCCACAGACTTATGGAGATGAGACCTCGAAAGGTTCACCATTGTCAGTGAAGAATTTTCTCATTGTTGCAGTCCTAAATATCCTTCACCACTATACTCTGAGACTCCCACCACCTAACTCTAGATTTGTCAGCCAAGAGAAATATGCTCCTTCATCCACCCTCAGAAGCCCTGTAAGAATTTTGTATGTTTCAATGTGGTTACTGTTTACTCTTTTAAACTCGTGAGAACATAGCCCCAATGTATTGAATTTCTTCCGATATGGCAAGCACATCATCTTGAAATCAGTCTAATGAATCTTTGCAGCATTCTACAGCAGGTAGATTTTTTTTTAAATTTTTTTTTTAGGTAAGTAAGCCAAAACTCTACCAAAATTTCAGATGTAATTTCACCAAGACTCCATACAATTGCAGTACAACATCTTTACACAAGTTTGAGGAAAGTGTTGACTTTTACCAACAGCAATTGCCTCACCTTTTTAAATCAGCTCTGAGATTATTGGTTAGCACAATGCTTTACAGTAGCAGGGTTCAATTCCTGACACTGTCTGTTAGGAATCTGTTATGTTCTCACCATGACCATGTGGGTTTCCTCCGGGTGCTCTAGTTTCCTCCCATAGTTCAAAGACAGACCAGTTGGTAGGTTAACTGGTCATTTTAAATTGTCCAGTGATTAGGCTAGGATTAAATCGGGGGATTGCTGGGCAGTGTGGCTCGAAGGGCCGGAAGAGCCTATTCTGCACTGTATCTCAATCAATAAATAAAGTGATTACAAGGTACACGTGCTTCCAGAAATTTTGACCATGTCATGCAATCAGTGACACCTCCCATAAGATAACTTACCCAGAACCTGCTTTCCCAGAAATGAGGAAGGGCCTGGTTGATGTGGGAGGTGGAGTTGGTTTTGGATTTTCATATATGCTTGACAAGCATTAAAAGGATAACATTTAACTTAAAAAACCATAATTTATCAGAAACTAGCAAAATAAGTAATTAGGTACAGCAAACCATTCCCTTCCATTGAAACCATTGACAAATCAGATGCACCTCATTGAAAGGATAAAGGGGGATTTGTAAGGGATTTTGTATGCTCAGTTTTTCTTTACAAGACTTTACCCCAGCACTCACATATGGCGTGTAGTGCTTAATTTCCTGAGTACATTTCCAACATTTATTGTTTCAGTCTGGCTTATTTTTGAAGAACTGGAATGTGTGATGTTTAGCCAACCATTGCCACTTACTTTTATTGCATTCTTCCAAACAAAATCCATAATTCATGATCCAAAGCTTACTTTAAACATTTTTTATGAATCCAGTGTTGTTCATTTTAAAGGTCTGGACTGGTGTTACGTCATTTTCTTATGTTTTCTTCGCACATGCATAGGGAATGAATTATCTGGCACTTCCAACACAGAATAAGTACTGTTTAATATAAAATACAATCAAAAATGCCTTGTACAACTTTGGAGCATCACAAATCCAATGGATTTCGTTAGACACTAGCTACTGTTGTAATAAGGAGAAATGGAACAGTCATTCTGTGTATTATAGTGCATGAACAATAGTGATATAAATGATCAGTGCCAAGAGGTTCCTTTGCCCAGCTTCAAAACAAATAGTGCTTAAACTGGAGAACTGCAGTTTTGAACACATTTTTAAAAGGGAGTCGTAGTCACAGTCACACAACATGGAAGCACGTCCGTAGATTCACATCAACCATCAAACGGCCATCTCCACCAATCACATACTAATTCCACTTTATTGTCCCCACACTCCCATAAGATCGCCTCTGATTCTGCTATTCATCTATATTCTGGGAGTGAAATACAGAGGTCAATCCGTCAACCAGCCTTCATGTCTTTGGGATGTGGAAGGAAACCAGAGCTCCTGGAGACCCAGGCCTTAGATGTTTTAGTACCAATTGGAAAATTTGACTGCTAAGGTTCTGGCAGGGTTTTCAGGTTGCTCCCACATCTTCCATTTATCATTAAAATCCCTTTAGGACATCAACAGTAGTGCAAGAGCAAAATTCATCTGCAATGAGAGTTTTAGCCTCACTGGTTTGAAAAAATGGTAGTTCTGCGGTGGATCATTAGAGAACTTTGCACTGAAACTGACACTAATTTTACATGTGACAGGTTAAGAGTTGTAAATGAAAATATGTTTCTGGTTACTTTAAAATATTTTGAAGGCTGCACGCTATTTCAAAAAGTTATTCTAAGCCATTTTAAATGCAAAGGCTAGAATCATCATGCCTTCAGTGACTTTAATAAACTTGTTGCTCAAGGCAGTGTGATTCCCGTTAGCTGTAATTTTAATTAGTGTGCAATTAACTCCAGCCTGCATTTACCACATTTTACTAAACTCAGCTGTGATCCATTAGTGCTCAATGACTCAGAAGCTAGTTATTCCAGGTGGTCCAGATAATGATAAACCCAGCTGGCGCTCTCTGTAGAGTTAACATGTTTGTGAAAGCCATGAAATTCCGAACTCCGACGCAAATCTGCTCCATAGTCACGCAGAATTGAATGGCTATGTCAGTATATCTGATGAACAATGTTCCCATTTTTTGACACTAATTTCATCTTATTTACCAACTGAAATCAATTCTCATATTTATTGACTTTCAAACAGTCTTTTGAAATATTTAGAGTTGCTAATGACCAACTTCTGTGATGTTTTATAATTCATAAAAATAGAAAAAAGCACTTCTAATTTGCTTGGTAGTACAGAAGGATGAGAAAAAAGCCAGCCGAATGCATAGCTCTCATTAAAAGCGGCATAAACATGGATATTTTACGGAAATGAGGGTCTGAGGAATAGAAATAGTTCATAAACTGAAACTGCTGGATTAGCTTTGTGTCCACATTTTGGATCATCATTAATGTTAACATTTTTTTTCAAAAGGTGAATATTTTCAATTATTAATAGAAAGAAATTTAATGAAGTTGTGAAAAGACATACATTTGAGATCCTCAGTAACAATAATAATGTAATTAAATGGTGTATTTTGCATGAGTTCGAGGAGTTGTTTAAGGAAAAGAGATTAATTAAATCTCAGCATTGTATGGTACCTTTTATGAAAGAAAGTATGTGTCCTGACAAATGGTCTTGGACTTGAAACATTAACTGCATATCTTTTTCCACAGCTGCTGTTTGACCTGCTAAATGTTTCCTGCACTTTTTTTTGTTTCTAAATTGTTTGTAAAGATTACCTGGTAATACTGGAAGATTTCTGTTTTCCAGCCTCTGCGTTTTCTTTGGAAAATATATCAGAGTTTTTCTGGAGTTCAGTAAAACCAAATTAATACTGGGAAGACATATTGAGAAGCAGCTTCAGAAGTGGTTGATGAAATATTAAAGGACATTAATAAAGCCTAGTTAAAGATGTTGATCTACTTAACCACTTGATCCTGAAAGCCTCCTTCTTTGACCAAACCTTCGATCACTTCTTCTTCAGAACATGTTTATTGTAAATGGTGAACAGGACACTCAGTAGATTTGTTCCCAGTCCTTTCAGTTCCATGAATTGATAAATTCTAAGTTGCTCCAATTTGGAGATCAAATCATCCATAAACCTCCAAAAAAAAAGCATTTGTACACTATGTGAACAGGGTAAACAAGCATGCATTTTAAATCACCAGATTGAAGTACCCAAGAATTGGGAAATCTGGAGATTGAATGCAAATATGAATTCAATGTCATACCAGGTAGGGAAACCAAACCAAACACTGACAAAGAAAGATTGGATTAAAAAAGGCAATAAAAAGGAGCAAAATTGTAGAATTAAACCAAAACCATTTAAGAAAATCCCCAATGACTAAAATTCTACACTTGCGCAACTTTATTTACAGACTGGATTGGTTGCTTGCTAGATTATGGCATTATTAAAAGGAATACAAGCTATCCCTGGATAACAACAGCCAATTTATGGACACTCATACATACGAACAAACTCCCATATTATTAAGTTCAAAAGTCTGATGTATGTTTGTTCCAATGAATGACAGAACTAGTTTTCTCTCTCTCAGCTTTTAGTAATTGTTCTTTTTGATAATGTGCTTTTGATCTCACTAATTATAATACAAAGGAAGCATGGTTGCCATAGTGAGTGATCTAATGAATTATGGGTAAAATGAACTTATGGACATTGATAAAAAAGGAACCTATTTATTATCCAGACTGAAATGGACAATCTTGACTTTCATGAATTTAGTCAAGATGGGGGGGGGGGGGGAAGACAAGGAAGTATGGAACTTTCATGCAATTTATAATGGTAATTATAAATCTCAATTGGTCTTAGAGATTTTGCTATTTAATTGTACTTGTTGCTCTTCTGAAATTGGCACTGTAAATCATTGTGTGAGCATGAGTTTCATCATGATTGTTGTAGATTTGCTGCAATATCTTTACTTTGGATTGGTATTACTTTCTGTGTAAAGTTTTCTGTTGGTGGATCTTGGGATGACTGGAAGTTGTTGTAACTTGTTGTATCATGTTTTAAAAGAGATTTGGCTAAGAGAAAGGTTGGAGATTGTATGCCATTGCTGAAATTGTTTTTGGCTGAAGGGGTGTCTGCTATCAGTTGGCAGTAAAGAGTATGCAGGATATGTATGAAGTTGGAGCTGGGTAAATGCAGAATTCTGAGGGATGTGTATTACCAGATGAGAGAGCAGGTTGTACTACTAGATGAGAGAGTGGGCGAGAATGAGATCAAAGGCAGGTTAGAATCAAAGGATAATGGCTAGTAAGAATTGAATTGACTTTATTACTTACATTTTTCATATACATGAGGAGCAAAAATCTTCACGTTACATCTCTGGCTAAATGTGCGATTAGAGTAATTTATAATAAATATTTTATATTATGTACAACAGGATAGTCAATATAACACAGAAATACAGTTGCGTCAGCATGAATTAAGCAGTCTGATGGCCTGGTGGAAGAAGCTGTCCCGGAGCCTGTTGGTCCTGGCTATTATGCAGTGGTACCGCTTCCCAGATGGTAGCAGCTGGAATAGATTGTGGTTGGGATGACTTGGGTCCCCAATGATCCTACGGACCCTTTTTACACACCTGTCCTTGTAAATGTCCTCAATCATGGGAAGTTCACAGCTACAGATGTGCTGGGCTGTCTGCAGAATCCTGGCGATTAAGGGAGGTGGAGATGAGGGAGCCCGCTCTTACAACCTGCTGGCGATCTGACAGGAAGTCGAGGATCCAGCTGCACAAGGCAGGGTCAAGGCCGAGGTCTTTGAGCTTCTTGTCGAGCCTGGATGGAACTATGGAGGTGAATGCTGAACTGTAATCCAAGAACAGCATTCTCACATAAGCACGCAAACACGAGGAAATCTGCAGATACTGGAATTTCAAGCAACACACGTAAAAGTTGTTGGTGGACACAGCAGGCCAAGCAGCATCTCAAGAAGCATCTCTAGGAAGAGGTACAGTCGACGTTTCGGGCTGAGACCCTTTGTGAGGGTGACCCTGGCCCTACAGATGCTGCCTGGCCTGCTGCATTCACCAGCAACTTTTATGTGTTCTCACATAAGCATCCTTCTTCTCCGGATGTGTAAGGACGGTGTGTAGAGCTGTGGCTATTGCGTCATCTGTCGATTGGTTGTGTCAGTAGGTGAAATATAGGGGGTCCAGTTTGGATGGTAGCATGCTGCAGATGTAATCCTTGACCAGCCTCTCAAAGCTTTTGCTTATTATTGAGGTGAGTGCAACAGGACGCCAGTCGTTCAGGTATGTTATGTTGGTCTTTTTTGGTACAGGGACAATGGTGGATAATTTGAAGCAGGAGCGTACTCTACACTGGGAGAGGGAGAGATTAAAAATATCAGTAAACACACCTGCCAGTTATGTTGTGCACATCCTGAGTGCCCGCTCTGGGATGCCGTCCAGTCCCGCAGCCTTGCGACTGTCCACTCATTGGAAACATCTGTGTAGCTCAGCCTCAGAGATGACCAGGGGGGTTGCAGGTTGTAGCGGTGGCTTTCCTTAGAGGCTCAGAGTTAGCGGCATTGAACTGAGCGTAAAAGCAACTGAGTTCATCTGGGAGAGAGGCCGTGATGTTAGCGGCACCACAATGTTTGGCTTTGAAGTCTGCCATGGTATGCAGCCCTCACCACAAGTCACGTGTGCTATCCATTGTGAATCTTGACTCAGTCTTCTCCCTATATTGTTGTTTCGCAGCCTTGATAGCTTTGCGCAGATCATAGATGCTTTTCTTGAACTCTAGTTAATTGCCAGTGATCTACGCTCGATGCTGCGCTGTAAGTGCTGCTCGCACAGAACTATTGATCCAGAGTTTCTGGTTCGGGAATGTAGCTGGTTTAAAGATGGTAGAACTTGTTTGACTGCACAGGAGAGCATCTAATTGCCAACACTGTGGAAAAAAAGCATGGCTGAGATTCTCAGCATCAGAGGGCTAATGTATGGTGAGGGGGAGGGGTGTGAGGGTGGCAAGGGTGGACGTGGATCTTGTGAAAATAAGAGCCAGCAACTCCTCAGATTAGATGGAACACTAGGGTCTTCAGGACGCTAATGGATTCTGAGGCACAATGTGTCAGGGACTGAAGGCAGTGATTCTGATTTGATGACCTAATTCTAATTCTTCTTCTGAATATATTCTGTCTTTATGTACTGGAGGAAAATTCGCTGCCTATTCGGGACTGGATTTCAACTGAGAAAATGGACAGTTCAAACACAGTTGGGAGATTGGGAGAGCTACAGCAGCAATGAACTGCATGTTGTCAACGTATATTTGAATACTGATGTTAGATCCAGCGATGATGTCTAAAATGAGTGTGTGAATGAGAAATTGATGTGGGCCAGAGATTGACCCTTGGGGTTCTCCAAACGAATATTATGAGCACTCAAGATTAGGATTAATGTTCATATAGACACAAACATGAGTATAGACTTGTTGAATTTAATCATACTTTTCAATGTTGAATTCTATATAATTATTTACCAAGATAAAGGAAACTGTTGAAGGGAAAGGCAGGGGATTTATTCTTTGATACTCCCAAAAAATTCTTCTTTTCCAGAATACATTGTCAATTGAACAACATCTGTTTATCATGTTCAATCTCAATCTAGTTCCAGTTTACTTGGAATATATATTAATGTACTGTCTCTACTGATCTTAATGGAAGTAGGCACCTCAGGTTATCCAACTTCAACATTACCACATGGTAGTGATTTTACTGGGGTTGGAACTCACTTAGTAGCCTCCAGCTAGTTGGAAGCTCCAATACCCTTCGAACAAGGCAAAATGAATCTGAGATACTAGTACATAAACGACAGGAATTCTGCAGATGCTGGAAATTCAAGCAACACACATAAAAGTTGCTGGTGAACGCAGCAGGCCAGGCAGCATCTCTAGGAAGAGGTGCAGTCGACGTTTCAGGCCGAGACCCTTCGTCAGGACTCAAATAAAAAAAGTGCGGAGGGAGTGGAGAGCAGAGCGTTCCGAAGGAGTGAGGTTGGAATGGGGACAAGGTGCGGTGAAGTTGAGACGGTTGATATCCCGTCGGCAGTTAGCAATAAAGAGATCCAGAGCAGGCAGAAGTCCATGAAGAAGAGGAGGGTTGAAGACAGGAGAAGGGGTCATCAGTGGGGGTGGAAGAGTCCTTGCCGAAGAAGTAGGCTCGGAGATGGAGACGGCGGAAGAAAAGTTCCGCATCATGGCGAACACGGAACTCGCTGAGGTGTGGGCGAAGGGGGACAAAGGTGAGGCCCTTACTGAGGACAGAGCGCTCTGCCTCCGACAGTTGAAGGTCGGAGGGGATGGTAAAGACCCGGCATGGATGAGAGCTGGGATCAGAGGGGGGAGGGGGGAGGCTGGGGGTGTCAATGGAGAGGGGAGGGTTGGGGTGAGAGGAAGATGGAGCCTCTGAGGGCCCAGGAGCTGACGGTGGGATCTGCGGGAGACGGGGCTGCGGAGTGGTGGTGGGGGAAGGGGAGACGGGAGTCACAACAGCAGCACATAAAGACCCGGCCTGGAGTTCAAGGCTGGAGTCGCAGTTGGTGGTTGCATAATCATTTTGAATGTGTCCATGATCGTTGCTGGAGTCCGGGTTTTGAATATGCCCTGAGGTGTTGGAGCCGGCGAGATCAATGGCAGAGGCAATCTGAAGTTCATGCCTGTTACTTTCAGGGCCAGCAGGCTCTGGAGTCCGTAGATGTAGGATCTTGCGATCTTTGCCTAACATGACAAAGTCAAAAAAACGGCGATTGCAGGCGTGAATCCGACGGAGGATGAAATAACGAGTAGGACCATTACAGACGGCGAAGAAAGTGTCCCAAAGGTGTGGAAGGGTCTGGGATAGGGACACCAAGTACCTCCTCATGGCGGAGAGAGTCGCCTTCAGAGCTTGACGGCAGAAGTGGTGAGAGGCAGAGCCAATAAAATGTGAGTACCTGGGATCCTCAGAAGGTCCAAATTGAGAGGCTTGGAAACGAATCCTAAAGCCAACTGGAGTAAGTTGGCGACGGAGGCACGTTCCAAGGAAGGATATATTGCTGTGATAGCGAGTCTGAGTCAAAATGTGGTCAAAAAGTTGAAGAACCGAAGAAATTACAGATGGGGAGCAGTGAGAGATGGTTTCACTAAACTCCCGAAGAGAGGATTGAAACTTCTTCGGTGTAGGCATCACCGGAAGAGGCTTCGCAGTAGTGAATTTAAAAACGCAAACGACACGAATTCTGCAGATGCTGGAAATTCAAGCAACACACATAAAAGTTGCTGGTGAACGCAGCAGGCCAGGCAGCATCTCTAGGAAGAGGTGCAGTCGACGTTTCAAGCCGAGACCCTTCGTCAGGACTCCTGACGAAGGCTCTCGGCCTGAAACGTCGACTGCACCTCTTCCTAGAGATGCTGCCTGGCCTGCTGCGTTCACCAGCAACTTTTATGTGTGTTACTAGTACATAAACTGTCTCTCTTTAACCTGAAACAGAACAGCACAGATCTTAAAAGGGACAAGCTTACTGTTTCTGTCTCGCTGTCTCTAACACAAAGAAATTTCTCACTTCTTTCCTAATAATGTTTAAGGTACAAAGTAAATTTCTTATCAAAGTACACACTGTACATCGCACCATAGTATATATATGTATAGTAACATCAGATTCGATTTCTTATGGGCATTCGCAGTAGATACAAAGAAACACAATGCAATCAGTGAAAATCTACACACAATGATGGTCAAGTCCAATTGAATGAACTATCCTGAATTTTATTTTGTTGAAGTAAAAACACAAAATATGATTCACTGGGGCAGCTGAGGGGTGAAACTCCTGCAACCCAATTGAATCCTAATCCCTGATGCAGTCCACGAGGAGTTTGCATTTTTCCCTGTGACTACCTGTGTTTTCTGCAGGTGCTGTGGTTTCCTCACTCATCGCAAAAGTGTTTGCGCTACCCGGGGTAAATATTTTATTTTATTGACATACAGCACGCAGTAGGCCAGCAACCTCCGATCTAACCCTAGGCTAATCACAGGCCAACTTACAATGATGAATTAACTCACCAACTGGTAGGTTTTGATCCAGGCTCTTACATATGCAATGAATGTGCAGGAAGAATATATGCAGAAGGGATTTGCTTAGTTGGACACTTGATTACCAATTTAATTTAGTTCCACACAACACTGTGGGCTAAAGGGCCAGTTTCTGTGCTGTATTGTTCTATGTCCTAAATTAATTAGCCATTGTGAATTGCCCCACACACGCAGCTAAGTAGTAGAATCAGCTCCTTTTTGACGTCAGATCTGGATCTGAAATCAACTTTCACATCTACGTTCACAAAATCCATTCCTTTCTACCAAGCACTATTTTCCCACCAATCTTAACCCATTTTAACAGCTGAAGGACTGAAGGGCCTGTCTACATGTTGTACGTCTTTCAGAATCAGGTTAAAAATTACACTTAAACAATCAGCGTGTACCTGCACCATCGGGGGGTTTTTAACCCATCAGACGTTGTCCTACTAAATGCATCAGACTTGCCCACAGAGATGGGCGCAACTCTAATGGGTAAAAACAAGAAGAGCAGCTTTTTACAGACTCCCATAGACATGAAATTCTTCATAAAGCAAAATGCCCAGTTGGTTGTGAGTTAGGCCACGTCACTTGATTCCCATGGAATGAAACACCGAACTGGAAATGAGTAACATCAACCTTGTAGCATTACACTTTGAAGAGATAATAGATTTAAGATTTGTAGAAGAAATTCCCGAACTGTAGTTGGGAAGGAGCAGGATGTTTGTGAAGTTAAGTGACCAGTAAGATAAAGAGGGAAAAGTGAATTTGCTTGAAAGAATGTAAAACCAATATGGAATTTTGAGCTGTAAGGATATAAGCAGTCTCTTTATCCCACTGCATTGATGCTAACCATTATGCTTATCCATACTAATCTGACATAGTGTATAGAACTATCCCACTTAGAACACTGAAGTTCTCAACTTCCATAAAGAAAGTACAGTGTCCACAACAGCAGCAGGAGATCATGGTTATAAAGAGAAGACTGCAAAACCAGAAATACAGCTTCAGCAGCCTCAGGATAAATAACAATAAAATCATTGGTTGGATTAGATGGTCGCAAATTAAATCCATTAGTCTACTCTTGAACGTCATCAGTAACGTGACGGAAGGGATATTTGATAATTGACCTGCTTAGCAACAACCTGCTCAGTTTGGGTTCTGCTGCTGGGACTATCTTTCATTATGGAAGTTGAAAAGTTCGGTGTTCAAAGAGGGGTAGTACTATGCTCTAAGTCAGGTTGGTATGGATACGCATAACGGCCAAAGTCACTCAGCACCCAGCATCATTACAGTCTTGCTTCAAACATGGACAAAGAAACTGACTCCAAAGAAGTGAAAGTAACTGCCTTTGACATCAAGGCATCAGATCGAGGGTGGCATCAAGGAGCTCTGGCTCAATGAGTCACTGGGAATTGGAGGAAACACTACTCTGGTTGGAATCATACCTGGTACAAACGAAAGTAGCTGTGATTTGTGGTTGATCATCTCAGCAGGAGTTCCTCAGGGTAGTGCCTTGGGTCCAGCCAGCTTCACTTCCTTCAGCTGCAAGGTTCAGAAGTAAGGACGTCCGCTGATGAATGCACAGTGCTTAGCATCATTCACAACTCCTCGAACACCAGGACAATATAATACACAGACCTGGTCTGATAAGTGGCAAGTAATATTTGTGACACACAAGTGCCAGTCCAACAAGAAAAATTCCAGCTATCACCCCATGCCACTAGCATCAATGAATCCCGCACAATCAGTATCCCGGGGGTCACCAATGACCAAAAATTGAATTGGAGTGGTCATATATACAATGTAGTTACAAGAGCGTGTCAGAGACTAGGAATCATGCAGTGAGTAACTCACCAAAACCTGTGCACCATCTACTCGACTCAGGTTTAGAGTGTAATGGAATACTCTCCACTTGCCTGGATGAGTGCACAGCTTCAACGGCGATCAAGGAACCTCACCACTCAAAACGTAGCACCCTACTTAATAGGCAGCACATCCACAACCATTCACTCACTCACTCAACCAGTGACATACAGTATCAGCAGTTCATACGTCTATAGGATGCACTGCAGCAACTCACCAATATTCCCAAGACAGTACCTTCCAAACTCTACCAGCTAGAATCACAAGGGCAGCAACATAATGGGAACACTACCTCCTGGAATTTGCCCTCCATGTTGCACACTATCCTGGCTCAGACATATTGCTGGGTCAAAATCTTGGAACTCTCTCTAACAGAATTGTGGAAATGCTCAAACCTTAAGGACTTCAGTGGTTCAAGAAGGAAGCTCAGCACTTTTGAAGGACAAGTAGGGATGGAAGATTGAGTTCTGTGAAGCCTACATCCCTTGAATAAATTTTTTTTAAAAAAAGCTCAGGAATGGTCCGCACTTAAATTTCTGATCATATGATCAAGCTTTTCCCGCAGCTCTGAGCTTACAGGGTAACACTATTACAGTGTTCAATTTCCACAGCTGTCTGTAAGGAGTTTGTACCTTCTCCCTGTGACTGTGTCAGTTTCTTCTGGGTGCTCAGGTGCAGCCCACATTTCAAAGCTGTACATGTTAGGGTTAGTAAGTTGTGGGCATGCTATGTTGGCACCAGAAGCATGGCAACACTTTTGGGCTGCCCCCAGCGCATATTTGGACTGTATTGGTCATTGACACAAATACTGCATTTCAGTGGATGTTTCAATGTTTCCAGGTATGTGACAAATAAAAGTTCATTTTTAATCTGCAAATCTTTTACTCTTCCCCCATTTCTAAGACACAGTTCTTGACTGTGTAAACACACGCGGTAAACACATTCCTGACACACACACACAGACAAGCATTGCCTTGTCATTCTGCTGTTGTTGTGCTGAGCGTACACACTTCAACGCCTTTCCCGGTGTATTCTAATAATGGGCCTAAAAGGGTTGGATTTTTGGTGCGTTCCCCGCCACACATGGTAGAATATTCCATTTCTTTAGTAAAGGGGATGTGTATATGTGTATAAGTTGCATTTAAGGTAGATACTTCTGTTTATTTTGTAATATGATTGTAATTGCATTATGGGTTGCATCGTATTCCAATTCATGTGTAGTCTTAAGTTAACTTTGTGGGTATGGTATGTCCTGGTGCCTAATAAATGGTTCTCATCACTCCCAGTCAGAGAGAGAGAGAGAGAATGGGGCTGCCAGGCATTCTCACTGGTCAAGAACAAGTATAGAACTATTATTGTGTTTTCTGGCATATATCTTTTTGTAAATAAGGTGTCCCCCGCTTTTCGAACGTTCACTTTACAAAACCTCAAGTGTTACAAAAGACCTATATTTGTACCGTTTTCGCTAACAGAAGGTTTTTTCACTGTTACGAAAAAAGCAGCGCGTGAAAAATGGCAGCGTGGGAAAAAAAAGCAGTGCTTGCCCTGAGCAGCCAAGCTCCTCCCCTGGAACTGCATTCTAGCCACCACTGCTTAAACACATGCTTTATCTCGATTTATTTTGTGCATCTGTTAGCAAGATGAGTTCTAAGGTATCGGAAAAGCCTAAAAGAGCTCGTAAGGGTGTTACACTTAGCGTAAAACTAGACATAATTAAGCGTTTCGATCGTGGTGAACGAAGCAAGGACACTGCGCGTTGAACTTGCCTGCATCCACCATTCGCACTATTTATATGCAGAGAGAAAAAATCTTGAAAGCTGCCGATGTTACTGTTGGTTCTGCTCGTAGCAAAGTGGTCTCTCTTAGTCAGCATCCAGTAATGGATAAAATGGCAAGTCTATTGCTTGAGTGGATTGATGGGTGTACAAAATGTGGTGTTCCTTTAAGTTATCTTATATTTAAGGAGAAATCAGTCAGTCTTTTTAATAAGCTAAAACAGAAAGCACTGGCCGTGGTGATGAAAGTGTTGCGAAAGTGGAATTTAAAGGTGGTCACGGGTGGTTTGATCGGTTTCTGAGGTGAGGGCAGCTTCATAGTTTAACGTTTACCAGAGAGAGTGCTTCGGCTGCCACTGAAGCTGCCGAAAGGTTTCCAGCAGAACTGAAGAAAATACTTACAGAAGGTGGTTATTCTTATAAGCAAGTGTTTAACTGTGACGAAACTGCAATTTACTGGAAAAAATTGCCCAGTAAGACATTTATTTCGAAAGAAGAAAAGCAGGCTAAGGGACACAAGGCATCGAAGGACAGGTTTACCCTAATGCCTATTATTAACGCCACTGGTGATGCTGTCCTTAAGCCTCTACTAGTGTACCATTCAGAAAATCCGAGGGCACTTAAAGGCATTGATAAGAAAACACTTCCCATTGTGTTCCGTTCACATCCAAGTGTGTTCCGTTCACATCCAAATGGTTGGAATACCCAAGTGCTTTTTTCTGAGTACATGAGCAGATACATTAGTCCTTTTGTTGAAAAATACTGTAGAGAAAATAACCTCAATAATAGGTGTCTTGTGATTGTCGACAATTGTGCTGCTCATCCACCTGGCATCACTGAGTATGGCCATAACATTCATGTTGCATTCTTACCGCCGAATACGACATCATTGCTGCAGCCATGTGACCAAGGCCTAATAGCCACAATTAAGGCTTACTATACTCAAAATGTGATGTGTTTTATTGTAAGTGCTATTGACAGAGAGGGCAACTCTGAAGTGTCTTTGTGAGAGATCTGGAAAGAATACAATACAAAACTGGCAATCGCCAACATTGGAGATGCTCTCGATAGGCTAACAGTCTCGATGAGAAATGGCGTTTGGAGGAAACTATGTCCCGAGGCAGTGAACGATTTTAAAGGCTTCGAACCATCAACAATAAATATGACAATAGTGAGCTTGGCTAAGGAGGCTGGGTTTGTGGAAGTTGACAAAGATGATGTTGAGGAGGTTTTGGCATCCCATGACTAAGAATTGACAGATGAAGAGCTGATGCAATTGCAAGACGAAAGATTAACAATCGAAACCAAACGCAGTAGTGAAAATGAAGTCGTCCAGGGACTGAACATGAAGCAGCTGCGTGAGATTTTCGCTGTGATTGACAGCGCTGCAATGATTGCAGAAAAGTATGACTTTAATTTTGAAAGGGCACGTAGGTTTAGGGCAGGTTTGCAGGATGTTTTGAGTGCTTACAAAGAACTGTATGATAGAAAAATGCGCAAGGCTCAGCAGTCAAGTATACTGTCGTTTTTCAAGCCTTGCACATCAGCCACAGCAGACGACGAACCTCGACCTTCGACATCGGGGCAGGCAGACATGGAAGAAGATGACCTGGCTGCCCTGATTGGAAACAGACTACGATGAGATGACACCCCAGTCTCCTCTACCTCCCACCACCCCAGTTTCCGATGACTCAGCCTAACACACCATCCTGATTCCTGTAAGTGAAACTACACTGTAGATACATTATTTCTACTTTATAAAGGTTGTGTATTTTTGTGTTATTTAGTATGATTTGTCATTTGGTATGATTTGGCAGCCTCGTTGCTTAAAGGTTACTGGAGAGTGCTTCCGCTGACAGCGCCTGCGCCGACAGTGCCTTCCACCGACAGCGCCTGCGTCGACAGCACCTTCCACCGACAGCGCATGCATGCGATTTTCGCTGCGCTAGACAGTGCTTCAATGATTGCAAAAAGTATTTCTACTTTATATGGGCTGTGTATTTTTGTGTTATTTAGTATGATTTGTTATTTGGTATGATTTGGCAGCCTCATAGCGTAAAGGTTACTGGAGAGAGTGCTTCTGCCTAGGGCGCATGCCTGAGATTTTCGCTGCGCTTGATAGTGCTCCAATGATTACAAGTAGTATTTCTACTTTATATAGGCTGTGTATTTATCATATCATTCCTGCTTTTACTATATGTTACTGTTATTTTAGGTTTTATGTGTTATTTGGCATGATTTGGTAGGTTATTTTTTGGGTCTGGAACGCTCAAAAATTTTTCCCATATTAATAAATGGTAATTGCTTCTTCACTTTACGGCATTTCGGCTTACGAACCGTTTCATTGGAACACTCTACCTTCGGATGGCGGGGGAAACCTGTATTGGTAGTTTTCACCATATTCACTAATTTTGGTAAATTTGATTTTTGACGCACCTAATAAACACCTTTGCTCTAAAGTGCTAAGCGACTCCACCAGGCCATGAGACAAGATATAGGAGCAGAATTCAGCCGTTTTGTGCATTGACTCTGCTCCGCCATTTCATCACGGCTGATCTACTTTTCCACTCAGCCCCAATCTCCTGCTTTCCCCCAGTATCCCTTCATGCCCTGACCAATCAAGAAGCTGTCCACCTCTCCCTGAAATATACATAAAGATTTGGCCTGCACAGCTGCCTGTGGCAACAAATTCCACAGATTCACCACTCTCTGGCTAAAGAAATTCCTCCTCATCTCCATTCTAAAAGGATGCCCCTCTATTTTGAGATTGTGTCCTTTGGTCTTAGACATTCCCACCATAGGAAACATAAGACCATAAGACCACAAGACAAAGGAGCAGAAACCGGCCATTTGGCCCATCAAGTCTGCTCCGCAATCTTATCATGAGCTGATCCATTCTCCCACTTCGTCCTACTCCCCCGCCTTCTCACCATACCCTTGATGCCCTGGCTACTCAGATACCTATCAATCTCTGCCTTGAATACACCCAATGACTTGACCTCCACTGCTGCCCGTGGCAACAAATTCCACAGATACACCACCCTCTGGCTAAAAAAAAATTTCTTCCCATCTCTGTTCTGAATGGGCACCCTTCAATCCTCAAGTCATGTCCTCTCGTACTAGACTCCCCCACCATGGCAAACAACTTTGCCAGATCCACTCTGTCCATACCATTCAACATTCAAAATGTTTCTATGAGGTCTCCCCTCATTCTTCTAAACTCCAAGGAGTACAGTCCAAGAGCCGACAAATGTTCCTCATATGTTAACCCTCTCATTCCCAGAATCATTCTAGTGAATCTTCTTTGAACCCTCTCCAATGTCAGCACATCCTTTCTTAAATAAGTAGCCCAAAACTGCACACAGTACTCCAAGTGAGGTCTCACCAGTGCCTTATAGAGCCCCATCATCACACCCCTGCTCCTATACTCCATTCCTCGAGAAATGAATGCCAACATTGCATTCGCCTTCTTCACCACCGACTCAACCTGGAGGTTAACCTTATGGGTATCCTGTACGAGGACTCCCAAGTCCCATTGCATCTCAGAACTTTGAATTTTTTCCCCATTTAAATAATAGTCTGCCCGTTTATTTCTTCTACCAAAGTACATAACCATACACTTTCCAACATTGTATTTCATTTGCCACTTCTTTGCCCATTCTCCCAATCTATCCAAGTCTCTCTGCAGACTGTTTCCTCAGCACTACCAGCCCCTCCACCTATCTTTGTATCATCAGCAAACTTAGCCACAAAGCCATCTATTCCATAATCCAAATCGTTGATGTACAATGTAAAAAGAAGCAGCCCCAACACAGACCCCTGTGGAACACCACTGGTAACTGGCAGCCAACCAGAATAGGATCCCTTTATTCCCACTCTCTGTTTCCTGCCAATCAGCCAACACTCTATCCACGTATGTAACTTTCCCATAATTCCATGGGCTCTTATGTTGTTTAGCAGCCTCATGTGCGGCACCTTGTCAAAGGCCTTCTGAAAATCCAAATACACAACATCCATTGCATCTCCCTTGTCTAGCCCACTTGTAATTTCCTCAAAAAATTGCAATAGGTTTGTGAGGCAGGATTTTCCTTTAAGGAAACCACGCTGAGTTCTGCCTACCTTGTCATACGCCTCCAGGTTCTCCGTAACCTCATCCTTGACAATCGACTCCAACAACTTCCCAACCACCGCCATCAAGCTAACAGGTCTATAATTTCCTTTTTGCTTCCTTGCCCATTTCTTAAATAGTGGAGTGACATTTGCAATCTTCCAGTCCTCTCGAACCATGCCAGAATCTATTGACTTTTGAAAGATCATTGCTAATGCCTCCGCAATCTCCACAGCTACTTCCTTCAGAACACGAGGGTGCATTCCGTCTGGTCCAGGAGATTTATCTACCTTTAGCCTATTCAGCTTCCTGAGTACTTTCTCTGTCGTAATTGTGACTGCACACATTTCTCTTCCCCGACACCCTTGAGTGTCCGGTATACTACTGATATCTTCCTCAGTGAAGACTGATGCAAAATACTCATTCAGTTCCTCCATCTCCTCAACTCCCATTGCAATTTCTCCAGCATCATTTTCTGTCGGTCCTATATCTACTCTCACCTATCTTTTACTCTTTATATACTTGAAAAAGCTTTCAATATCCTCTTTGATATTATTTGCTAATTTCCTTTCATAGTTCATCTTTCCCCTCTTAATGACCTTTGTTTCCTTTTGTAAGCTTTTAAAAACTTCCCAATCCTCTGTCTTCCCTCTAACTTTTGCTTCCTTGTATGCCTTCTCCTTTTCTTTAACCTTGGCTTTGACTTCTCTTGTCATTTACGGTTGTACCCTTATTCCATTTGAAAATTTCTTCTTTTTTTGGAATATATCTGCCTTGCACCTTCCTCACCTCGCATAAGCTCCAGCCACTGCTGCTCTGCCGTCCTTCCCACTAATGTCCCTTTCCAGTCAACTTTGGCCAGTTCCTCTCTCATGCCACTGTAAATTCCTTTACTCCACTGAAATACTGACATCAGATTTTGGCTTCTCTTTCTAAAATTTCACAGTGAACTCAATCATGTTATGATCAATGCCTCCTAAGGGTTCCTTCATCTCAATCTCTCTAATCACCTCTGGTTCGTTACACAATACAAGACATCCCACTTCTCCCGGAAGTTCCGGGAGTCTCCCGCATATTGATAGTGGCTCCCTGATGCCCGGAAATTATATACAATCTCCCGCAAATTGATTTTTTTGAGAGGGAGAGGGAGAGCAAGAGCGAGCATCCTGTGCTACGTAGACCTATCAGTTTTCTCTGTGGGTGGGCTTTACAGTCGACCTCAAAAAAAATGACAGTGTTGCTCGCTGCACTGTTTGCAACAGTGACTTTTCTATTGCCAGTGGTGGGTTAAAATGTAAAAGACATGTTGAGGTGAGTTTAACAAGTGTCATTCGTTCATTAGCGCAGCTAATGTTATTTAAATTAGCTGGCTAGTTGCTAAGGAACTACTCTATTGATGTCCTACGTGATGACACCAAACTCCCTGTAGTCTTGCTTAAAGTTGTAATAGAATAAACATAATATAATATAATACAAGTACATATTTTAATGTCACATTTTCTGCATATACCCAACTTGGTTTACAGATTAGACAAAATCACTACACAAAGTATTACATACACCCTTGGAGGTTGACCGGGGATGGGGGGGGGGGTGGGATGTGGGGTTGCGGGGTGCGGGGCTGCTACCTCCCTGAAATGGTGGTGCTACCTCCCTGAAATGAGTTTTTGCAGGGTGGGATGTCTGCAATACCCAATCCAGTACAGCCGATCCCCTAGTGGGCTCAACAACAAGCTGTTCTAAAAAGCCATCTCGTAGACATTCTACAAATTCTCTCTCTTGAGATCCAGTGCCGACCTAATTTTCCCAATCCACTCGCATGTTCAAATCCCCCACAATTATTATAACACTTCCCTTCTGACAAGCCTTTTTCTATTTCCTGTTGTAATTTGTAGTCCACATCACTGCAGCTGTTAAGAGGCCTGTATATACTGGCCATCAGGGTCCTTTTACCCCTGCGATTTCTTAGCTCAACCCATAAAGATTCTGCACCTTCCGATACTATGTCACCTCTTTCTAATGATTCAATATAATTTCTTGCCAATAAAGCCACGCCACCCCCTCTGCCTATCCTTCCGATACACCGTGTATCCTTGGATGTTCAGCTCCTAGAGACATGCATCCTTTAGCCACGTCTCAGTGATGGCCATAATATCATACCTGCCAATCAGTAGCTGTACAACAAGATCATCCACCTTATTCCTTATGCTGTGTGCATTTAAGTATAACACCTTAAGTCCAGTATTTGGTACTTTTTGCTTTGATTGCACTGCAACTCATCCCAATGGCTGCAAATTTGAACTGCCCATCCTTCCCGACATTTTTACTGCTCACTATCTTAGATTTATTTCTGTTTTCCTCCTCCTCCGCTCTATCATTCCAGTTCCCATCCCCCTACCAAATTAGTTTAAACCCTCCCTAACAGCTCTATTAAACCTTCCCACCAGGATATTGGTCCCCTTCCGGTTCAGGTGTAAACCGTCCTTTTTGAACAGGTGATACTTCCCCCAGAAGAGATCCCAATGATCCAAGAATCTGAAGCCCTGCCCCTGCACCAGTCTCTCAGCCATGCATTCATCTGCCTGATCCTACTATTCTTGCCCTCGCTAGCACGTGGCACAGGTAGCAATCCTCAGATTACTGCCCTGGTGATCCTGCTTCTCAGCTACTTTCCGAACTCCGGAAATCTCTCTTCAGGACCTACTCCATTTTCCTATCTATGTCATTGGTACCAACATGTACCAAGACAGCTGGCTGCTCGCCCTCTCCTTTCAGAATATTCTGGACCTGATCCGAGACATCCCGTACCCTGGTGCCTGGGAGGCAACACACCATGCGGGTATCTCTATCAGGCTCACAGAATCTCCTGTCTGTTCCCCTGACTATGAAATCCCCTATGACTACCGCATTTCTCTTCTCCCTCCTTCCCTCCTGCACAACAGCACCAGGCTCAGTTGCAGAGACCTGGTCACTGTGGGCGTCCCCTGTCAGGTCATCCCCCTCAACAGCATCCAAAACGAGATACTTGTTGCTGAGGGGGGCAGCCAAAGGAGTGCTCTCCACTATCCGGGCATTTCCCTTCCCTCTCCTGACACTCACCCAGTTTTCTGACCCCTGTAGCCTAGGGATGACTACCTTCCTGTAGCTCCTGTCTATCACCTCTTCACTTTAACTAATAAGCAGTATGTCATCAAGCTGCAGCTCCAGATCCCTAACAGGGTCTCTGAGGAGCTGCATCTTGGTGCACCTGGCGCAGATGTGGCCATCAGGGAGGCTGGAGGTCTCCCAGGATTCCCACATCTGACACCCTCAACAAAGCACTAACCCAGCAGACATGCTACCTAATTCTACAGGAATGCAACAAAGAAAACTAAGTCTACTCACCCACTTACCTCGCCAAACACACTATTTTTTTTAAACCATTAGCTCGTACCATTAGCTGTGTGAGCCCTGCTGTTCCTCTGTCTGTCTGAGCCGATTCATCAAGGGGAAAAATAAGAAACATTCTCTCACCTCCACTCTATCAAGACCTTTCACAGTTCGATAGGTTTCAATTATGTCACCCCTCATTCTAAATTCCAGTGAATACAAGCCCAGAGCCATCAAATGCTTTTCATATGATGAGCCATTTAATCCTGGGATCATTTTCGTGAACCTCCTTTAAACCCTTCAGCACATCCTTTTTAAGATAAAGGGCAAAAAACTGCACAAAATATTCCAAGTGAGTCTTCACCAGTGCATTATAAAGTCTCAACATTGCATCCTTGCTTTTATATTCTAGTCTCTTGAAAGGAATGCTAACATTGCATTTGCCTTCCTCACCACAGACCCAACCAGCAAATTAAACTTTAGGGAATCTTCTACAAGGACTCCCTAATCTCTTTGCATCTTTGATTTTTGTATTTTCTCTCCATTTATAAAATAGTCAACCAAAGTGCATGACCATACACTTCCTGATACTGTATTCCAGGGGTAGGCAACCTACGGCCCGCAGGCCAAATCTGGCCCGCAAAGGTATTTTGACCAGCCCGCGAGCAAATATTGGGATACTATGTTTACCCGGCCTGCGAGTGATTTTTCCTTATTCTGAGTGTTTCACGCGACCATACTGATGGACATGCATGGCGTCTTGTTACACTGGCCCCAGGTTCCTTTTTGTTCCAAACCAAACACTGGTATATACGAATGACAGGAAGGCAGACTACCTTATTAATATGTATTAAATACTCTCCGTGCACGCACAGGTTTTCAGATGGGATCGTTCAGATTTGTGAACAGAAACAGTGTCACTGTGTTTTAACAAGAAATCCATGCTAAATATCCAGATATTTACATGTGCTATGATACTAGTTGAATAACTCACATTTCGAAATAAAATCAAAGAAAAAAATTTCAATGGCAATGAATGCAAAATGCAGGAAGGTAGACACTGAGTGCCGAAATTTCCCAGTCACTTGGACACTAGATTAATTCTTCATCAAGCAAGCTGGGAAACAAGCTTGTCTCATTTGCCTAGATTTTGCTGATTTTTGCTTGCATGCAAATAAGTTCAAGCTGTTTGCTACTCCATTTGGTGTGGAAGTGGACACTGCATCAGAAATTTTTCAAATGGAATTGATTGAGATGCAGTGTGACGACATATTGAGATTGAAATTTCATTCCGAAGATGTGTCAGTGCTTGACTTCTATAGAAATATATTCATCCAAGTGGGAAGTATCCTAACTTAGTGGACCATGCAAAAAAGATGGCATCATTGTTTGGCAGTACTTATCTGTGTGAGCAATTATTTCCAAAAATGAAGCACACCAAGAACCATTTGAGAACAAGATGGCCATCTGGATAACGTCTTGTTCTTGGCATCAACAAGTTTGACACCCAATATTGAGAAACTTTCAAGCAACAAACAGCATCAAGTTTCACACTGATTTATCGACTGTTTGCATTAAAATTTTCTTTTTTATTATACTTAATTTAGCACCATTCAATGCATCATGTTCATACGTTTTATGTTTAAAGGTTTGTGTCCTTTTAATAGATTCAAAAGATGCCTTGATTGAAATAAATTGCAACTAAACTGAGTTCTTTGATTACTAATTGGCATCCTTGGTTAAGCACAAATGATTTTCTAGCATGCATTATTCATTAATCTGAGGCAAAACATAACTAGATGTACAAACGTTTGTACTTAAATGGATAATTCCCATATTTCAAGCTTTTTCTGGCATTTATCTGGCCCACCGTCTGCTCATTAATACGCGATCCAGCCCACAGAGGCAAAAAGGTTGCCGATCCCTGCTGTATTCTATCTGCCACATCTTTGTCCATTCTGGTAATTTGTCTATGCTCTTCTGTAGCCTTCCTATTTCCTCAAAACTACCTGCGCCTCGACTTATCTTCATATTGTCTGCAAAAGTGGCAACAAAGCCATCAATTCCATCATCCAAATGATTGACATCTAACATAACAAGAATCAGTCCCACAGACCCCTGCAAAAGACCAATAGTCACTGGCAGAAGCCAGAAAAGACTTCCTTTATTCCCATTCTTTGCTCCTGCCAATCAGCTGTTGCTTTGTCGATGCTAATATCTTTCCTGTAATACCATGGGCTTGCAGCTTGTTAAGCAGCCTCATTGTGTGGCAGCTTGTCAAATCCTTCTTAAAATCCAAGTACACAAAAACAACCAATTCTCCTTTGTCTAACCTGTTTGTTATTTCTTCAATGAACTCCAACAGATCTGTCAGGCAAGATTTCCCCTTGAGCAAACCATGCTGACTATGGCCTATTTGATCATGTACCTGCAAGTAACCCAAAACCACATCCTTTAACAATCAACTCCAAAGTCTTCCCATTGCTGAGGTTAGACTAACTGGCCTATAATTTCCTTTCTTCTGCACCTCTCTCTTCTTGAAGAGTGGAGTGACATGTGCAATTTTGCAGACTTCTGAAATCATTCCAGAATCTAGTGATTCTTGAAAGATTACTAATGCCTCCACAATCTCTTCAGTCATCTCATTCAGAATCCTGGGGTATAAATCATCCGGTCCAGGTCATTTATCTACTTTCATACCTTTCAGTTTCCCAAGGACCTTCTCTGTGTGATGATAACTTCGCATACTTCATGATTCCAGACACCTGGAAGTTCTACCATACTGCGAGTATTTTCCACAGTGAAGACTGATATATATAACCCGTGCCTTCCAAATTGCTTCCAGAAATTCCAGCCATTGCTATTCTGCTGTCATCCCTGCCAGTGTTCTTTTCCAGTCAATTTTGGCCAACTCCTCTCTAATGCCTCTGTAATTTCCTTTACTCCACTGTAATACTGATACATCTGACTTTAGCTTCTCCTTTTCAAGGTGAATTCCACCATATTATGATCACTTGCTCTTAAGGGTTCTTTTACCTTAAGTTCTTTAATGAATTCTGGTTCATTGCACAACACCCAACCCAGAGTAGTTGATCCCCCAGTTTGTATATAACTCCCATCAGGGTCCTTTAACCTTTGCAGCTCCTTAGCTCTACCCACAACAATTCAACACCTTCTGACCCCATGTCATCTCTTTCTAATGACTTAACCTCATTTTTTTTTTTAACCAACAAAGCTATGCCACCACTTCTGCTTTCCTGCCTGCCCTTTCAATGCAATGTGTATCCTTGGATCTTAAGCTCCCAGATATAATCTTCTTTCAACCATGATTTAGTGATGTCTGCAACGTCATACTTGCCAATCTGTAACTGTGCTACAAGTTCATTGACTTTATTCCATATACTGCACACATTCAGATATAACACCTTTAGTCCTGTATTCACTTTTTTCAAATTTGTCCACCTTTTATGTTGCAACTCACCCTGTTGATTGTAATTTTGCCTGATTATTGGCCTCTCTTTGCTAGGGGGTCTCATAACACATTAAAGGTCGACCTTCACTAATCCAGCACCACTGGGACCTGAGGAGTGCTGGATTAGTGAAAATGCCGAATTAAAGAAGGATCACATTAAGCATAATCAGTGCTGGATTATCGAAGGAACTGGATTACAGGTAGTCGGATTAGTGAAGGTCAACTGTATCTGCGTTTGTAAACCAACTACCTCATCTTCAGCACTGTCACCTTGGTTCCCATTTCCCCAGCCAAATTAGTTTAAACCCACCTGAACAACTCTAGCCAACCTTCCTGCAAGGATATTGGATCCCCTTGGGTTCAGGTGTAACCTTCCCTAAAGTACCAGTCATACCTTCCCCAGAAGAGATCCCAATGATCCAAAAATCTGACCACGCATTCACCTGCCAAATCGTCCTACTCTTACTGTCACTGGCACGTGGCACAGGTAGCGATCTAAAGATTACCCTGGAGGTCCTGTTTCTTAGCATTCAACCTATCTCCCTAATATTTCTCTTCAGGACCTCGTCACCTTGTCTGCCTATGCCATTGGTGCCTATATGCACCAAGACTTCTGTTTGCTCACCCTCGCCCTTGAGAATGTGATGGACACAATCCAAGACATCTCCTAACCTAGCACCAGGAAGGCAATATACCATCCAAATGTCTCTATTGCACCCACAGAACCTAGTCTCTGTTCCTCTGACTAAGGAATCTCCTGTCAACGCTGCAGTCCTCCTCACCTCTCTGCTCTTCTGAGCCACAGCACCAGACTCAGTGCCAGAGACCCAGTCACTGTGGCTCCCACCTGGTAGGTTGTTCCCCCCCCCTCAAAAGTATCTAAAGTTATATACTTATTATTGAGGGGAACAGCCACGGGAGGACTCTGCACTGGCTTTGTATTTCCCCCCTTTCTCCCAACAGTCACCTCGTTATCTGCCTCCTGAAAACTAGGGGTAACTACCTCCCTGTAGCTCCTGTCTACCACCCCCTCATTCTCCTGAATGAGTCAAAGGTCATCGAGCTGCAGTTCTAGTTCCTTAATATGCTTTCTCAGGAGTTGCAGCTCGGTGTACCTGGTGCAGATGTGTTCATCTAGGAGAGTGGATGTCTCCCAGACTTCCCACGTCCCACACGCAGTACAAAACCCTGCCCCCAGGAGCCATTCTCACTATTCCATGTACTAACAGAAGAGGAATGAACACATAAGAAAAGAGTAACTTACAAGACAATCTACCTCTCCCAAGTCTGGTCTCACCTAAGCCTGATGAGCCAAAGCCACTCCAAACACTGGCACAGTCCAGAGGAATGGTTGCTCCACTTGCACTTGTTATCAGCCCTTCCAATGAATCCCTCTTGCTGATTGGTTTGCTCCTCATGAAACTCATCAGCCCCTTCCAATGAATCCCTTTTGCTGATTGGTTTGCTCCTCACGAAACTCTGCCTTCAAAATCTTGATTGCTGTCCTGATTAAAAAGTAGCTCTTTTCATGCACCCCTGGTGTGGATTGTTCAACTCCAGCCACTTTTTTTGTCCCAAAAGGCATAACCCACGTATCTAATATTGACCCAAAACGTTAACTGGTTTCTCTTTCCATATATACTGCTTGACTGGCTGAGTTCTTCCTGCATTTTCTGTTTTCAGTAATACCATTGATGGGTAACTGATCAACAGGAGGTATTGAGGTGATGTTGAGAGGCCTGTGCTATGTCAATATCATACCAGAAACAAATTGAAGGGGGAAATGGCCAGAATGAGAAAGAAACAGAAACAGAAGAGACAGAGAAAATCAGCAATGCAGTAAACTCTGACAGATGGTAAACATTCTCTAACTGATCATCTGCACTTGAAGAAGTTACTAACTAATATAGCAATAAATTTAAAATCTTGTTATTATACTTGAATAATTAATGATGGAAGTAAAAGGTGAAATTGTGGTTAGAGGTAAAGAGTGTGATGAATGAAGCTTCTGAATTAATGCTGAGCAATCATTTCTAGGTTGCTTCACCAGGAGGTTAGAATAATATCTTACACGGCTTCATAAACATTTGACATCTTATAAGCCAAATATTCCACAGCCGCCTGTTCCTGAGTGTGAAACTGTGGTGCAGACATTCACACTATGTTAAAAATATAACAAGGATGAAGAGATTTGTCAGGCTGCCTTGGATCCTGGGGTGGTGAGTCTTTATGCAGTTTTGTGCAGTAAACAAAACTAAGGTAATCCTGGGATTAATTCATGCTGATGGACTTGCATCTTAAGATTTTACAACGTGGTTGTCCCACTCCATGTTCTCCCTCTTTATGAGTAAACACAATGCTAGATACTGCAACAAAGGATGAGATGCTGGAGCAACTCTGGTCAGGCAGCATCTGAAGAGACAAATGAATGGCCAACACTTTTTGTAGCCTGTTGACATTTTCTGATGATGTCTTGTAGGGTATCAAATCGAATGCATACAGCAGTGAGTGAACACAAAGTGTGAATTTGCAGGATGTAAAATGGACATGCAGTTTGAAATACAGTAATTAGTCTAGTTTTGAGATGGTAACAAGTGGTCTCTGTGTGTGCTGATCAGTAAAATATATGATGAATGCATGACATGTAGAGATGAAAAGGGAAGGCTGTTAATGTTGTGGAAAAAGTTTTGGTTGCCATAGTATCAGAATGAAACAGCTTGGAATCAAACCCTTCAGCCCAACTTGTTCCAAGCTGACCCAGATGCCTTCCTGAGCTAGTCTCATTTATCTGCAATGTCCCTTGTCCATTTAAACCTTTCCTATCCATGAACCTGAACCTGTCCAAATGTCCTCTGAACTTAATTGCACCTGACTCTTCCATCATCTCTGGCAATTTGTTCCATATACCCACCAATGTCTGTATGGAAAACTTGCACAACAGGTCCCATTTAAATATTTCCCCTCTCACCCTCTCATCATAAAAGTAAACGCCCTCTAATTTTACACTCCCCTACCTTGGGACAAAAATTGTGACCATCCACCTTACTATGGACCTCATGATTTTGTCCATTAGGTCACTTCTCAGCCTCCATTCACTCATGGAAAAATAGTTCCAGTCTCTCCTTGAAACCCTCAGTCACTCCTTATAACCCTTATCCTTCTTTTGCTATAGGAAAAATAGTTCCAGTCTCTCCTTATAACTTAAGCCCTCCAGTGAATCTTTTGTACACTCTCTCTAGCTGATTTGCATCCTTCCTACAGTATAACCAGAACGTCACTCAGTATTCCAGGTGTGATCTCACCAATGTACACAGCTGTATGTGAAGAAGTGATGCAAGGATAAGTTTTAACTTGGCAATCGTTGTTGGGTCGTTACATTTATTTACAACACATAAACCAGATTCTGTGAGAGTAATTGTCTACATGAACTAAGAATTGGAATGGCTTGATGACAGGCATTGTGCTTCTTTGTATCTAAATGAGTTCTAACCACCAAAATCGATCAGATATTAAGCCATTCAGCCCATTGAGTCAGCTCTGCCATTAGATCATGGCCATCTATTTCCCTTTCAACCCCATTCTCCTGCCCCCTCCCCATAACCTTTCACGCCCTGACTGAAAGGAACTTAGCAACCTCCAACTTAAATACACCCAGTGACCTGGCCTCCACAGATGCCTGTGGTAAAGAATTCCATGGATTCTCAACACTCCGGCAAAAGAAATTCCTCCTCATCTCCATTCTAAATAGACATCCCTCTATTCTGAGGTTGTACCTTCTGGTCCCAGACTCCTCCACTATAGCAAACATCCTCTCCACATCCACTCTATCTAGGCCTTTCAACATTTGATAAGTTTAATGTCTCCACCACCAGCTTGTACCACATGGCCTCCAGATCCGTTTTCAAACTTCTCGATTTGGACCCTCTGAGGACCCCAAGTACTCACATTCAGTTGACTGCTTCTGCCACTGCGTTCTACATGCCACACTTTCCACCATGAGGAGGTGCCTAGGGTCCTTATCCCAGTCACTTCCACAAATCTGGGATTTTCTGCACCCACCTGCAATGGACCTGTCCGCTATTTCATCCTCCGCCAGATCCATGCTTTCAATCGCCGGTTCTTCGACTTTCTTATGTCCTGCAAAGATCGGAAGATCGCCCGTCTACAAACCACAGAACTTGCTGTCTCCAATGCTAGCAGACATGGATGTCTCCAGACCATGACCCCTACTGCCGCTGACTCTGGCCTTGACCAACAGCACCTCCAGGCCGGATCTTCACATGCTGCTGCTGGAACCCCTGTCTCCCTTCCCCCACCACAACACCGCAATCCCGTGTCTCTCAGGTCCCACTGCTAACTCTTGGGCCCTTGGAGACACCATCTTCCTCTCACCCTTCCTTCCCTGAACACCCCAACCCACCCCTCCCCTCTGACACTATCAACTCCCTTCCCCTCTCTGATCCCAGCTCTCATCTATGCCAGATCTTCACCATTCTCTCCGACCTTCTCCTCTCTGAGTCAGCGCCTTCTGTCCTCAGTAGGGGCCTCACCTTTGTCCCCCTGCGCCCACACCTCAGTGAGTTCATTGGCTGGCATGATGCTGAGCTCTTCTTCCGCCGCCTCCGTCTCCATGCCTGCTTCTTTGGCAAGGACTCTCCATCCTCCACCGATAACCCCATCTCCCTTCTTCAACCATCCTCCTCTTCCTGGACACCCCGTTCAGGTCGTCTACCTGCTCTGGATCTTTTCATTGCCAACTGTTGATGGGACATTAACCGTCTTGACTTCACCACACTTCTTTCCAATTCCAACCTCACTCCTTCTGAATGCACTGCTCTTCACACTCTCTGCACCAATCCTAACCTCACCATCAAAACCGCAGATAATGAGGGTGCTGTAGTAGTCTGGCGTACTGACCTCTACCTTGCTGAGGCCCAGTGACTACCTTCAGACACCTATTATTTACCCCTTAGACAGGTTCCCACAAAGGAGCACCAGGCCATTGTCTCCCACATCATTATCAACCTTATTAGCTCAGGGGATCTCCCATCCCTTGCCATCAACCTCATAGTTCACACACTCCGTACTTCCCGTTTCTACCTCCTACCCAAGATCCACAAACCTGCCTGTCCAGGTAGACCCATTGTCTCAGCTTGTTCCTATCCACTGAACTCATATCTGCATACTTGGACTCAGTTTTATCCCCCCGGTTCAGTCCTTTCCTACCTACATCTGTGACACTTCTCACGCTCTTGATCTTTTCAATGATTTCAGGTTCCCTGGCCCCCATCATCTTATTTTCACTAAGGATGTCCAGTCCCTATACACCTCCATCACCCACCAGGAAGGCCTCAAAGCTCTTCGTTTCTTTCTGGACACCAGACGCAAGAGCTCCCCTCCACCACCACTCTCGTCCATCTGGCTGAACTTGTCCTCCCTCTCAATAATTTCTCCTTTCGCTCCTTCCACTTCCATCAAACAGGAGGTGTAGCCAAGGGCACTCACATGGGTCCCAGCTATGCCTGTCTTTTTGTTGGCTACATGGAAGTCTATGTACCAAGCCTGCACTGGTGTCACTCCCCCACTTTCCTACGCTACATCGACGACTGCATTAGTGCTGCTTTCTGCACCCATGCCAAGCTTGTTGACTTCATCAACTTTGCCTCCAACTTCCACCCTGCCCTCAAATCTACCTGGCCCATTTCCGACAACTCCCTCCCCTTTCTTGATCTCCCTAACTCTGTCTCTGGAGACAGTTTATCCATGGATGTCTATTATAAATCCGCTGACTCTCACAGCTACCTGGACTATACCTCTTCCCATCATGTTACTTGTAAAAATGCCATCCCTTCTCTCAGTCCCTCTGTCTCCACAGCATCTGCCCTCAGAATGAGGTTTTTCATTCCAGAACGAAGTAGGTATCCTCCTTCTTCAAAGAAAGGGGCTTCCCTTCCTCCACCATCAATGCTGCCCTCAACCCATCCTCTCACCACCCCACCAGGGATAGGGTTTCTCTTGTCCTCACTTATTACCCTGCCAGCCTCCACATCCAGCACTTTATCCTCTGCAACTTCCACTATCTCCAACGGGATCTCACCACCAAGCACATCTTTCCCACCCACCTCCCCACCCAATTTCTGCTTTCAGTAGGGATCACTCCCTTGTCCATTCATCCCTCTCCACTGATCTCCCTCCCAGCGCTTATCCTTGCAAGCGGAACAAGTTCTACATCTGCCCCTACACCTCCTCCCTCACAACCATTCAGGGCTGCACAAAGTCCTCCCAGGTGAGGCGACACTTCATCTGTCATTTACCTACGAAGATGGCGCCGGTAACTGGCGACTTTGCGCGTGCTCTCCCAAGCAAACTGCCCTCTCTACTATTCTATACCCGAGAAACCCTTCTAAACCTCTAATTTAGCAAAATCAAGATCAACAACACCCTGGTGAAGCTACTGACCGAGCTGGAGACCACCGCGCCAGAACTGCTTCTTAAACCCCGGACCGCACCTGTACCCGACCAACGAGGCGCACCACGTTCTCGGAGACCCGCGGTCTGCTACCGTTGCGGAACGCTTGGAGACACGGCCCATTTCGACCAGCACCTCTCCGGAGCAGACGACCACACAGAAATGACGGCGGGGATCTCAAGGCGCCCCAGACGCTTCCCCGGAGCGACCACCGTAAAGCCCCGTTGGTGGCCATCCACAGTTGCTGGAAGTGAGGCCTCACGGCGCCGACCTCGGAAATTGAGCCCGAGGCTCGACTGGAGCGGAGGCCTCCGCAACCGTGATTCGGCTTAAGGACTTGTTTCAGCAAGGAGCCCGGCCATCCAGGATTAAGTGTCGGCTTCGCAGAGCCTCCCCCGTTACTCGGCCCGACCCGGAGCGCCCGACGAGGCGACCCGCCGACATCAAAGAGCTGGCGACAACACACTGCATCGATGGAGACCTGGAAAGATGCACTACTTACCGAGGAAGCGTGGGAAGAGAGCTGGGCTGCTGGTCAGATTGAAGCTGAGAGGCTTCAGGGTCCCCATGCCCACCATGCTACAAGGTGGATGACCTTAAAGGGAGATTCACCTACTGCAGGGAGATGCAGAACTGCTGTGTATTCTGTTTCACCAAGACATGGCTCTCCCCTGCCACCCCCAACTGTGCCATCCGACCAGAGGGATTTTCGATCCATCGGATGGACTGCACGGCATCTTCGGGCAAGACGGGGGGAGGTGGTGTCTGCCTACTGATCAACACTGGGTGGTGCTTGGACACAGTGGCACTGACAAGCTCCTGCAGCCCGGACCTGGAACACCTGTCGGTGAAGTGTCGTCCCTACTATCTGCCATGGGAATTCACCTCGGTCATACTGACAGCGGTCTACATTTCCCCCCAGGCGAACGTGGAGTGTGCTCTGAACATACTGCATTCCAACATCAGTGAACTTGAGACCAAGTATTGGGAGGCTTTGCTCATTACAGCCGGGGACTTTAACCAGGCCAACCTCAGAAAGGCGCTGCCAAAGTTATACCAACATGTCTCCTGCCCCACTAGAGGCCCGAATATACTTGACCACTGCTACACTGCAGTCAAGGATGCCTACCGTTCCGTCCCACGACTTCACTTTGGAAAATCGGACCATCAGGCCGTACTCCTCCTTCCGGCTTACAAACAGAAACTGAAGCGGGAGGTCATGGTGTCAAAAGTAGTGTCGCGTTGGACGGAGGAAACGAATGAAGTCCTCCGTGACTGCTTTGAATTGGTGGACTGGTTAGTATTAAAGGACTCGGCAGCTAACCTCGATAAGTATGCCTCAGCTGTCATGAACTTTATTTGGAAATGCACGGAGGACTGTGTGCTCGCAAGATGATCCAGGTATTCCCTAACCGGAAACCTTGGATGAATTATGAGGTCAAGTCCCTTTTAAAGGCTAGAGCTGCGGCTTTTAGGTCCGGGGATACCAGTCGCTACACAGAATCCAGGCATGAACTCCGGAAAGCCATTAAGGGCGCCAAGAGGCAATATCGAGCCAAGTTGGAAGCCCAGGCTAACCAAAGGGATGCCAGTAGACTATGGCAGGGTCTAAATCAGATCACTGGGCGCAAAGAAAAGGCTGGGAATATCAATAACTAGGACGCTTCTCTTCCTGACGAACTTAACGTATTCTACGCAAGATTCGAACAGAAGAGGAGCGTCCCACTCCCTCCGGATGAACTGGACCTGGTGGCATCGAGATTCATCGTCACCGAGGAGGACGTTAGAAGGGCATTCCTGAAGATAAATCCAAGGAAGCCGATGGGCCCAGATGGCGTCCCGGGGTGGGTTCTCCAGGCCAGTGCAAGCGAGCTACCTGGAGTGTTTGCTGAAATCTTCAACTGTTCCTTGCTTCAGTCTAAGATCCCCTCATGTTTTAAGAAGGCAATGATAATCCCAGTGCTGAAGAAGAGCAAGGTGGCATGCCTGAATGACTATGGACCTGTGGCTCTGACATCAATTGCTATGAAGTGCTTCGAGAGATTGGTTATGGCACACATCAACCACAGCCTACCGGTCAACCCCGACGCTTTGCAATTCGCCTACCGGAGCAACAGGTCAATGGCAGATGCCATCTCTCCGGCCCTACATTCCTCCTTAGAACACCTGGAGAATAAAGACGCATACGTAAGGCTCCTTTTCATTGACTACAGCTCTGCCTTTAATACCATCATTCCAAATAAACTGATTCCTTATCTCCGGAACCTGGGCCTTAGCACTCAGATCTGCAGCTGGATCTTCAACTTCCTCACAGACAGGACCCAGGCTGTAAAAATAGGGGACAAGCTCTCCTCTACAATCACTCTGAGCACCGGTGCCCCCCAAGGCTTTGTACTCAGCCCTCTGCTGTACTCACTGTACACCCATGATTGTGTAGCCAAGTTTCCATCAAACTCAATATATAAGTTTGCTGATGACACAACAATTGTAGGCCATATCTCGGGTAATGATGAGTTTGAGTACAGAGAGGAAATTAAGAACCTGGTGGCATGGTGCAAAGACAATAATCTATCCCTCAATGTCAGCAAGACGAAGGAATTGGTTGTTGACTTCAGAAGGAGTAGCGGACCGCACGACCCAATTTACATCGGTGGTGCGCAAGTGGAACAGGTCAAAAGCTTTAAGTTCCTCGGGGTCAATATCACAAATGACCTGACTTGGTCCAACCAAGCAGAGTTTACTGCCAAGAAGGCCCACCAGCGCCTTTACTTCCTGAAAAACTAAAGAAATTTGGCCTGTCCCCTAAAACCCTCACTAATTTTTATAGACGCACCGTAGAAAGCATTCTTCTAGGGTGCATCACAACCTGGTATGGAAGTTTTCCTGTCCAAGACTGAAAGAAGCTGCAGAAGATCATGAACACAGCACAGCACATCACACAAACCAATCTTCTGTCCGTGGACTCACTTTACACCGCACACTGTCGGAGCAGTGCTGCCAGGATAATCAAGGACACGACCCACCCAGCCAACAGACTTTTCGTCCCTCTTCCCTCCGGGAGAAAGTTCAGGAGCTTGAAGGATCATATGGCCAGATTTGGGAACAGCTTCTTTCCAACTGTGATGAGACTACTGAACGGATCCTGACCCAGATCTGGGCTGTACCCTCCAAATATCCGGACCTGCCTCTCGGTTTTTTTGCACTACCTTACTTTCCATCTTTCTATTTTCTATTTATGAATAATAATTTAAATTTTTAATATTTACTAATCTTTACTATTTTTAATATTTAATATTTGTAATCCAGGGAGCAGAAAGCGCAGAATCCAATATCGCTGTGATGATTGTACGTTCTGGTACCAGTTGTTTGGCGACAATAAAGTATAAAGTATTGTAGCCAATGCTCCTGGTGTGGCTTCTTGTATATCAGCGAGACCCAACGTAGATTGGCAGAGTGCTTCACTGAATAATGCTCCATCCTCTATTGTCACGATGAGGCCACACTCAGGTTGGAGGAGCAACATCTTATATTCCGTCTGGGTAGCCTCCAACCTGATGGCATGAACATCGATTTCTCAAACTTCCAGTAATCCGCCCCCCCACCTATTCTCTATGCCCTTTTCCCTTGCCTGCCCATCACCTCCCTCTGGTACCACTCCTCCTGTTTCTTTCTTCCATGGCCTTCTGTTTCCTATCAGATTCCCCCTTCTCCAGCCCCTGTATCTCTTTCACCAATCAACTTCCCTGCTCTTTACACCACCCCTCCACCCTCCCAGTTTCACCTATCACTGTGTTTTTTCCTCTCCCTTCACCCACCTTCTAATTCTGACTCCTCATCTTTTTTTCTCCAGTCCTGCTGAAGGGCCCTGGCCTGAAATGTCTACTGTATTCTTTTCCACTGATGCTGCCTGGCCTGTTGAGTTCCTCCGGCATTTCGTATGTGTTGCTTGGATTTCCAGTATCTGCAGATTTTCTCTTGTTTGTCAATGAGATCCCTCCTCATTCTTCTAAATTTCAGTGAGTACAAGCCCAGAGCCATCAAACATTTCTCATATGATAAGCCTTTCATTCCCAGAATAATTTTCATGAACGTTGTTTGAACCCTCTCCAACATCAGCATATAAGGGGCCCAAAACTGCTCACGATACTCCAAGTGAAATGTCACCAGTGCCTCATAAAGCCTCAGCATTACATCCTTGTTTTTATAATCTAGTCCTCTCAAAATGAATGCTAACATTGCATTTGCCTTCCTCATCACTGACTCAAACTGCCAGTTAACCTTTAGGGAATCTTGCACAAGGACTTCCAAGTCCCTTTGCACCTCAGATTTTTGAATATTTTGCCTGTTTAGAAAACGGTCTATGCTTTTATTCCTTCTACCAAAGTGTATGACCGTACATTTCCTAACACTGTACTCCATTTGCCAATTCTTCTAATCTGTTTAAGTTCTTCTGCAGCCTCTGCTTTTTCAGCACTATTTGCCCCTCCACCTATCTTCATATCGTCTGCAAACTTGGCGACTAAGCCATCAACTATATCATTCACATCATTGAGAGTACAATGTAAAGAGAAGCAGCCCCAACACTGACCCCTGTGGAACACCGCTGGTCACCACAGCCAATCAGAAAAGGTTCCCCTTATTCTCAAACTTTGCCTCCTGCCAATCAGCCAAAAATCTATCCACACCTATCGACCCAATCTATCCACCCACCATCAATTCCTGGGCCCTCAGAGGCTCCATCTTCCTCTCACCCCAACCCTCCCCTCTCCACTGACACCCCCAGCCTCCCCCCTCCCCCCTCTGATCCCAGCTCTCAACCGTGCCGGGTCTTTACCATCCCCTCCGACCTTCAAATGTCGGAGGCAGAACGCTCTGTTCTCAGTAAGGGCCTCACGTTTGTCCCCCTTCGCCCACACCTCAGCGAGTTCCGTGTTCGCCATGATGCGGAACTTTTCTTCCGCCGTCTCTGTCTCTGAGCCTACTTCTTCAGCAAGGACTCTTCCACCCCCACCAATGACCCCTTCTCCCGTCTTCAACCCTCCTCTTCTTCATGGACACCCCGCTCTGGTCTTCTGCCTGCTCTGGATCTCTTTATTGCTAACTGCCGACGGGACATCAACCGTCTCGACTTCACCGCACCTTGTCCCCATTCCAACCTCACTCCTTCGGAACGCTCTGCTCTCCACTCCCTCCGCACTAATCCTAACCTTATTATTAAACCCGCTGATAAGGGGGGTGCTGTTGTAGTCTGGCGTACTGACCTCTACCTTGCCGAGGCACAGCGACAACTCGCGGATACCTCCTCTTATTTACCCCTCGATCGTGACCCCACTAAGGAGCACCAGGCCATTGTCTCCCACACTATCACCGACTTTATCCGCTCAGGGGATCTCCCATCCACTGCTACCAACCTTATAATTCCCACACCCCGCACTTCCCATTTCTACCTCCTACCCAAGATCCACAAACCTGCCTGTCCTGGCCGACCTATTGTCTCAGCTTGCTCCTGCCCCACCGAACTCGTTTCTGCATACCTCGACACTGTTTTATCACCCCTTGTTCAATCCCTTCCGACCTATGTTCGTGACACTTCTCACGCTCTTAAACTTTTCGATGATTTTAAGTTCCCTGGCCCCCACCGCTTTATTTTCACCATGGATGTCCAGTCCTTATATACTTCCATCCCCCATCAGGAAGGTCTCAAAGCTCTACGCTTCTTTTTGGATTCCAGACCTAATCAGTTCCCCTCTACCACCACTCTGCTCCGTCTAGCGGAATTAGTCCTTACTCTTAATAATTTCTCCTTTTGCTTCTCCCATTTCCTCCAAACTAAAGGTGTAGCTATGGGCACCCGTATGGGTCCTAGCTATGCCTGCCTTTTTGTTGGGTTTGTGGAACAATCTATGTTCCGTGCCTATTCTGGTATCTGTTCCCCACTTTTCCTTCGCTACATCGACGACTGCATTGGCGCTGCTTCCTGCACGCATGCAGAACTCGTTGACTTTATTAACTTTGCCTCCAACTTTCACCCTGCCCTCAAGTTTACCTGGTCCATTTCCGACACCTCCCTCCCCTTTCTAGATCTTTCTGTCTCTGTCTCTGGAGATGTCTACTATAAGCCTACTGACTCTCACAGCTATCTGGACTATTCCTCTTCTCACCCTGTCTCTTGCAAAAACGCCATCCCCTTCTCACAATTCCTCCATCTCCGCCGCATCTGCTCTCAGGATGAGGCTTTTCATTCTAGGACGAGGGAGATGTCTTCATTTTTTAAAGAAAGGGGCTTCCCTTCCTCCACTATCAACTCTGCTCTTAAACGCATCTCCCCCATTTCACGTACATCTGCTCTCACTCCATCCTCCCACCACCCCACTAGGAATAGGGTTCCCCTGGTCCTCACCTACCACCCCACCAGCCTCCGGGTCCAACATATTATTCTCGGTAACTTCCGCCACCTCCAACGGGAACCCTCCACTAAGCACATCTTTCCCTCCTCCCGTCTCTCTGCATTCCGCAGGGATCGCTCCCTACACAACTCCCTTGTCCATTCGTCCCCCCCATCCCTCCCCACTGATCTCCCTCCTGGCACTTATCCGTGTAAGCGGAACAAGTGCTACACATGCCCTTACACTTCCTCCCTTACCACCATTCAGGGCCCCAAACAGTCCTTCCAGGTGAGGCATCACTTCACCTGTGAGTCGACTGGGGTGATATACTGCGTCCGGTGCTCCCGATGTGGCCTTTTATATATTGGTGAGACCCGACGCAGACTGGGAGACCGCTTTGCTGAACATCTACGCTCTGTCCGCCAGAGAAAGCAGGATCTCCCAGTGGCCACACATTTTAATTCCACATCCCATTCCCATTCTGACATGTCTATCCACGGCCTCCTCTACTGTAAAGATGAAGCCACACTCAGGTTGGAGGAACAACACCTTATATTCCGTCTGGGTAGCCTCCAACCTGATGGCATGAACATCGACTTCTCTAACTTCTGCTAAGGCCCCACCTCCCCCTCGTACCCCATCTGTTATTCATTTTTATGCACACATTCTTTCTCTCACTCTCCTTTTTCTCCCTCTGTCCCTCTGAATATACCTCTTGCCCATCCTCTGGGTCACCCCCCCTCCTTGTCTTTCTTCCCGGACCTCCTGTCCCATGATCCTCTCGTATCCCCTTTTGCCTATCACCTGTCCAGCTCTCAGCTCTATCCCTCCCCCTCCTGTCTTCTCCTATCATTTTGCATCTCCCCCTCCCCCTCCAGCTTTCAAATCCTTTACTCACTCTTCCTTCAGTTCGTCCTGATGAAGGGTCTCGGCCTGAAACGTCGACTGCGCCTCTTCCTATAGATGCTGCTTGGCCTGCTGCGTTCACCAGCAACTTTGATGTGGGTTGCTTGAATTTCCAGCATCTGCAGAATTCCTGTTGTTTGCATCTATCCACACCAGTATGTTTCCCATAATACTATGGGCTCTTGGTGTGCTAAGCAGCCTCATGTATGGCACCTAGTTAAAGGCCTTCTGAAAATCCAAGCACTTAACATTCTCCTTTCTCTATCCTGTTTGTTATTTCCTCAAAGAATTCCTACAAATTTGTCAGGCAAGATACACCTTTAAGGAAATCATGCTGACTTTGGACTGTTTTACCACATGCCTCTAAGTACCCCAAAAACTCATCTTTAACGATCAGCTCTAACATCTTCCCAACCACTGAGGTCAGGCTAACTGGCCTATAATTTCCTTTATTCTGCCTCTCCCCCTTCTTGAAGAGTGGAGCGATATTTGCAATTATCCTGTCTCCTGAACCATGCCAGAATCTGGTGATACTTTAAAGATTATTACTAATGCCTCCATAAACCCTTCAGCTATTTCTTTCAGAACCCTGGAGTGTAGTCTATCGGGTCCAGGTGACTTATCTACCTTTCAACCTTTCAGCTTCCCAAGCACTTTCTCCCTATTAACAGCAAAAGTGCTCGCTTCTGCCCCATGCGACTCTTCAAATCCCAGCATATGCTAGTGACTTCCACAGAGAAGGATGATGCAAATTATTTATTAAGTTCATTCACAACTTCCCTTGTCCCCCATTACTACTTCTCTCCTGTCATTTTCCAGTGGCCCAATATCTACTCTCGCTTCTCTTTTTCTTTCCTTTTATGTATCTGAAAAAGCTTTTGGTATCCTCTTTAATATTATTGGCTAGTTTACTTCATATTTCATCTTTTACCTCTTTAGGCTTTTTAGTTGCCTTCCGCTGGTTTTTACAAGCTTCCCAATCCTCTAACTTCCCACAAATTTTTGCTCTATTAATTGCCCTCTCTTTTGCTTTTATGTTGGCTTTGACTTTCCTTGTCAGCCACAGTTGTGTCATCCTGACATTGGAATACTTCTTTGGGATGTATCTGTCGTGCATCTTCCAAATTGTTTCCAGAAACTCCAGCTGTCATTCCTGTTAGTGTCCCCTTCCTATCAACGTTGGCCAGCTCCTCTCTCATGACCCTCTGTAATTCCCTTTACTCCACCCAAATACGAATACATTTAATTTATCCCTCTCAAATTACAGGGTGAATTCAATCATATTATGATCATTGCCTCCTAAGGGTTTGTTTATTTTAAACTCCCTACTCAGATCTAGTTCATTACACAACACCCAATCCAGAACAGTCGATCTTCTTGTGGGCTCAATCACAAGCTGCTCTAAAAAGCCATCTCACAGGCTTTCTACAAATTATTTCACTTGGGATCCAGAACCAATCAGATTTTCCCAATCTACTTGCATGTTGAAATCCCCCATGATGATCTTAACATTGCCCTTTTGACATACATTCTCTAACACCCAGTGTAATTTGTGGCCCACATCCTGGCTACCATTTGGAGGTCTGTATATAGCTCCCATCAGGGTCTGTTTACCCTTGTAGTTCCTTTCTTCCAACCACAATGATTTACATCTTCTGATCCTATGTTACCTCTTTCTAAGGATTTGACTTCAGTTTTTACCACTGGAGCCACGCTCCCCACCCCCCACCACCTCTGCCTACCTGCCTGTCTGTTTGATACAATGTGTATTCCTTGGACTTTAAGCTCCCAACTATAATCCTTTGACAATTACTCAGTGATGTACACAACGTCATACCTGCCAATCTCCAACTCCACCAAAAGATCATCTACCTTATTCCGTATATTGCATGCATTCAACCTTCAGTTCTGCATTTATTTCAATTTTGTCCCCCTATTACACTTCAACTCATGCCACTGGCTGCAATTTTGTTTTGTCATCTGCCTGACAGACTCACTGCATATTGCCTCTGCTTGTATACCAACTGCCCAATCCTCAACCCTGTGACTCAGTTTCTCGTCCCCCTGTCAAATTAGTTTAAACCCTCCCCAATAGTTGTAGCCAACGTGCCCCAAGGATATTGGTCCTCCTCAGGTTCAGGTGCAACGCGTCCCTTTTGTAAAGGTTGTACCTGTGTTATTATGTATGTACATAGTAACGAACTTCAACCCCAGTGTGCAATGCAGGCGGTTATTATGTTGTTGAGATGGCTGCACCTGCTGAAGTCAAGCTGAAGCCGTTCTGTAAATAAAAATGTGTTAATTTTACCCACACTAAGTTTGTCTTCATTAAGAACAAACATAACATGGTGTCTGAACTTGGCATGAGATCTAAACATAGAGCATGAATGAATACTGCGAGCAGCCAAGAAAGAGACGCTAGTGATGGAGAAGCTGGGCAGCTAGGTGAAAGACCACCACGAGGCAAGGCAGCATATTCTGTCCAGAAGTTCACCTGATTCACCAAGAAAAATCCAGATGAGAGCCCGCATGGGTAAGCTAAGTCCTCTTACACCTATGCAGTTTACCAGCAAGCTAAATAATAAATGGGAATGCTTCAAACAGTGACTCAATACATATATTTAGCAGCAAGAAAAGCTGGAGGGACAGAGGAAAAATTGAAAGGGCCCATCTTTCTACATGTAATTGGCGAAGATATTTTGGGCATCTTCAAATTTATGAAACAGCTTTTATATTGGACATCTGAAGACAAAATTTGAGGAATATTTTGTCTCAAATAAAAAACATCACATTTCAAAGATTTAAGTTCTTTTCCTGTGGCCAGAAACAAGGTTTTAGCTTTGACCAATACTTCACAAGATCACAAGACAAAGGAGCAGAAGTAGGCCATTCAGCCCATCGAGTCTGCTCCACAGCTCCCCCATGAGCTAAACTATTCACCCATGTAGTTCCAATTTCCGGCTTTTTCCCCATATCCCTTGATACCCTGACTAATTAGATACCTGCCAATTTCCTCCTTAAACACCCTCAATGATTGGGCCTCCACAGCTGTATGTGGCAACAAATTCCACAAATCCACGACCCTCTAGCTAAAAAATTTCTCCTCATCTCTGTTTTAATTGGGTACCCTCTAATTCTAAGACTATGGCCTCTTGTCCTGGACACACCCACCAAGGGAAACAACCTTTCCACATCTACTCTGTCCAACCCTTTCGACATTCGAAATGTTTCTATGAGATCCCCTCTCATTCTTCTATACTCTAATGAATACAGTCCAAGAGCCGACAAACGCTCCTCATATGTTAGCCCCTGCATTCCAGGAATCATCCTCATAAATCTTCTCTGAACTCTGTCCAACATCAGTACATCCTTTCTAAGATAGGGGGCCCAAAACTGCACACAGTATTCCAAATGAGGTCTCACTAATGCCCCATAGAGCCTCATCAACACCTCCTTACTCTTATACACTATTCCTCTTAAAATGAATGCCAACATAGCATTCGCTTTCCTTACTGCCGATCCAACTTGGTGGTTAACCTTTAGGGTATCCTGCACGAGGACCCCCAAGTCCCTTTGCACTTCCGATTTTTGAATTTTCTCCCCATCTAAATAATAATCTGCCCGATCATTTCTTCTTCCAAAATGTACAACCGTACATTTGTCAACGTTGTATCTCATCTGCCGTTTCTTTGCCCACTCTCCTAAACTGCCTAAGTCTCTCTGCCGCCTTTCCATTTCTTCAACACTTCCTGCTCCTCCACCTATCTTGGTATCATCCACAGATTTAGCCACAAAACCATTTAATCCATAATCCAAATCATCAATATACATCGTAAAAAGAAGCGGCCCCAACACCGACCCCTGCGGAACACCACTAGTAACTGGCAACCAATCAGAATAGGATCCCTTTATTCCCACCCTTTGCTTTCTGCCTATCAGCCAACGCTCCACCCATTTTAATATCTTTCCTAGAATTACATGGGCTCTCATCTTTTTAAGCAGCCTCATATGTGGCACTTTATCGAAGGCCTTTTGAAAATCCAAATACACACCATCCACAGCCTCTCCCTTGTCAATCTTATTCAAGATTACCTCAAAAAATTCCAATCGGTTGGTGAGGCAGGATCTTTCCTTCATGAAACCATGCTGGCTTCGGCCTATCTTGTCATGCACCTCAAGGTATTTCATAACCTCGTCCTTGAGGATTGACTCCAATATCTTTCCAACTACCGATGTCAGACAAATAGGTCTATAATTTTCTTTTTGCTGCCTCCTTCCTTTCTTAAATAGCGGAACTACATTTGCGACTTTTCAGTCCTCCGGAACCATGCCAGAGTCTATTGATTCATGGAAGATCATTTCCAATGCTTCCACAATCTCCAAAGCCACCTTCTTCAGAACCCTTGGGTGCACTTCATCCGGACCGGGAGACTTATCTATTCTTAGTCCACTTAGCTTCCCAAGCACTTTCTCTCTAGTAATCTTGACTGTACCTATTTCTATTCCCTGATAACTCAGGCAGGTATATTGCTCATGTCTTCCACTGTGAAGACTGATGCAAAATACTCATTCATTTCCTCCGCCATCTCTTTGTTATCCATTATAATTTCTCCAGCATCATTTTCAATCGGTCCCGTATTTACCCTTGTCACTCTTTTACTCTTCATATATTTAAAAATCTCTTAGTATCCTTTTTTATGTTAATCGCCAACTTCCTTTCATAATTCATCTTTTCTTTCCTAATGAATTTCTTAGTTTCCTTCTGTAAGTTTTTAAAAGTCTTCCAGTCCTCATTTTTCCCACTAATTTTTGCTTCCTTGCACGCTGTTTCTTTTGCTTTTATTTTTGCCTTAAACTCTCTCGTGAGCCACATTTGTGCCATTTTTCCATTCATGATTTTCTTTTTTCTTGGAATATATTTTTCCTGCATTTTCCTTATGTCTTATAGGAATTTCATCCAATTCTGCTCTGCCGTCCCTCCATTTAGCTTAATTTTCCAATCGACTTGGGCCAGTTCCTCTCTCATACCACTGTAATTACCCCTGTTCCACTGAAATATCGATACACCTGATACCAGCTTCTCCTTTTCAGATTTGAAACTGAACTCAATCATGTTATGATCACTACTTCCAAGGGGTTCCTTTACCTCCAGCTCCCTAATCACCTCAGGTTCATTACACAGCACCCAATCCAAAACAGCCAGTCCCCTGGTGGGCTTCTGGACAAGCTGCTCCAAAAAGCCATCCTGTAGGCATTCTACAAACTCCCTCTTCTGAGATCCATTACCTTCCTGACTTTCCCAATCCACTTAAATATTAAAATCCCCCATAATTATCTTGACATTTTCCTTCTGACATGCTTTTTCTATTTCCAGCAGCAACTTGTAGTCCACATCCCGGCTGCTGTTTGGAGGCCTGTATATCACTGTTATTAGTGTCTTTTTACCCTTGCATTTCTTAATTCTACCCATAAGGATTCTACCTCTTCTGATCCTATATCCCTTCTTTCTATTGATTTGATATCGTTACTTAGCTGAGATTCACACACTAAGTCCTGTGAGTTTGGAGATTTGAGAGACTTCTACTTAGAGACAAAATAGTTTGTGGAATTCCAGCTAATTGACCAATATCCTTGGGGCTCAGAGAAATATTGCCCCATGAAAAAGATTTAATGCTGGAAAAAGGCTGTGGATATGTGTAGGGCAGTGGAGACCACATGATCTCAAGCTAAGGAGCTGCACAGAGCAGAAACAACAGGGCGTGCTGTGTAAACAGAGGGGCAGAGCACAAGGCATTTCCCAAGGCAATAGCATAGGGAAGGAGCAAGCTCAAACAGCAAATGCAGCGAATGTGGAGGTAGGCACATTCTGAAGCTGTGTCCAGTTTATGGAAAGTCCTGAAGTAAATTTGGGAAGATGAATCATCTCGCAAAGTTGGGGCTACCGTGAGAAAGGTGCACACTGCTGCTGAGGAAATGGGGGAAGTCTTTGTGGATTTTCTGCAGACTGTGGATGAGAGTAAATCAAAATGGATTGTTCCAGTGACTGTGACTGAGACAGTAATTCCATTCAGGCTTGACACCAGAGCCCAGGTGAACCTATCGTCCATGGATGATTAGAAGACTCTTAAAGTAAAGAGCAAGGTTTACCAAGTGAAGTTAAAAGTGCCAGACTATTCTGGAGAGAATGTTCCAGTAAAACGGGGCTGTATAGTGATTTCAAGTACAAGGGGCAGTACCTAAAGGCAGCGGTCCCCAACCATCGGGCCGTGGACCGGTACCAGGCCACAAAGCATGTGGTACTGAGCCGCGAGGAAACGATATGAGTCAGCTACACCTTTCCTCATTCCCTGTCACGCACTATTGAACTTGAACATAGGGTTGCCAACTGTCCCATATTAGCCGGGACATTCCGTATATTGCATGAAATTGCTTTGTCCCATACGGGGCCGCCCTTGTCCTGTATTTCCCCCGCTAAGGTAGAGCGTTCCTATGAAATTGTTCATGCCAAAATGGCGTAAAGCAAAGAAGCAATTAGCATTAGTTTATATGGGAAAAATTTTTGAGCATTTCCAGACCCAAAAAATAACCTCCCAAATAACACATAAAAGCTAAAATAACACTAACATATAGTAAAAGCAGGAATGAGATGATAAATACACAGCCGGAATAAAAGAGAAATAATGTACGTACAGTATAGTTGGGAAGATTAAGCCAAAACTGATTTGTGGAAAAAAATTGGCACGTACGCACACGCCCATGTCACGCATGCACATGTCACATATGTGCATGTCACACATGCGCACACAGGTGCCCGCGCAAGGCTTCATGGTCATGGTAGTCTTTCTTGGATTAAACACAAATGTCCTGTATTTGACTGCTACTTTTGTCCCTTATTTGGGAGTGAGAAAGTTGGCAACTCTAACTTTAAAAGACATGTTGAGGTGAGTTTAACCCTACTTGAACACCCCGCTACACCCCCGGCCGGCCGGTCCGCAAGAATATTGTCAATATTAAACTGGTCCGCTGTGCAAAAAAGGTTGGGGACCCCTGCCTAAAGGGACAGCTTCTGTTTGTAGAAAAGAGAGTACAGCCAATATCAGGTCTGAGTGCCTGTGAAAAGCTCAACCTGGTGAGAAGAGCTTTCGTTGTGGCTTCACAATCCAAAGGTGACCACACAACACTCATAGAAGAGTACACAGATGTCTTGACGAGTTCAGATGCTAACCTGGTGTACAAAAAATTCATGTAGCTCCTGTTAGCAATGTATGCAGAAAAGTTCCATCTGCACTTTGAGACAAATTTAAACAAGAACTAGCATGCATGGAATGGATAAATGTCTTACAGGTAACTAAAGAACCAACAGGTTGAGGGAGCTCACTGGTCACTGTACACAAGAAAAACGGAGCATTGCAGATATGTCTAGACCCAAGGAATCTCAATAAAGAGAGCATTTTAAATTGCTTACATGGAAGGAAATCATGTCCTGGTTTGCAGGTGCCAAGTGGTTTAGCAAACTCGACACGTTGTTTGGGTTTTGGCAGATGAAGCTTGATGAGGCAAGTCTGAGACTATGTACCTTTAACACACCACAGGGAAGATATCACTTTCTTCAGTTTTTGTATGATTCTGGCTGCACCGGAAGTCTACCATAAAAACATCCACGTAATCTTTGAGAGCATAACTGGTGTCGAGACCATGATGGATGGCATCATCGTTTGGGGGTCCACCAAGGATGAACATGCTGCAGGACTGAGACAGGTGCTTGATGTGACACAGAATGTCATTTTGAAATTAAATAAAGGGCAATGTGAGTTTGGTGCTAATACTCTGACTTTCATAGGAGATGTCATATCAGAAGAGGGAGTGAAGCCTGATACAAGAAAGATGTCAGCCATTGAAAACATGAAGAGGCCTCAAATCAAAGAGGAGGTGAGATGTTTCCTGGGGGATGCTGACTTGCTTGGCTGAGTTCATCCCTCAACTGTCTACGGTGTCAGCATCACTTAGGTCACTCCTTGAGCAGCAAAATGAGTGGATTTGGTCTCACAAGCAAGAAGAGTGTTTCTAGGGGTTGAAAAGAGTCCCAACTGAAGAGCCCATGCTGAGTTTTATGATCTGGAAAGGTGTACTAGGAGCTCCGCTGACGTGTCCCGGTACAGCGTTGGAGCAGTACTACTGCAGCAGCACGATGACACATGGCAACCTGTGGCCTATGCATCAAAGGCTTTTAACAAGTGCAGAAGCCAACTATGCACATATAGAGAAAGAGCTTCTTGCCAGCACGTGGGCATGTGAAAGGTTCCATCAATATATCTATGAACAAACTTTTGAATAGGAGACGGACCATAAACCACTGGTCTCAATTATATCCAAACTACTGAATGACTGTCCCACGAGGGTACAGTGCATATTAATAAGGCTGCAGAAATATGAAACATGAAAGAAAAGAGTGACCAAAGTATTAAAGCAAATATACAAGTCTACGTTGACATGATTGTCACCTCCATTCCAGTATCTGCTGATAGAACAGAGAAGACTAGGACAGCAGCAGGGACAGATGAAACGAAGAAAGTACTCAGACAATACAGAAAAGATGGCCAGCAATACGAGTGACTGTGCAATGTGTATTCAGGATTATTGGGCATGCAGAGAACTGTTAGTAGTGGAAGATCTGGTCTTCAAAGGGAACAGATTTGTGATTCCGGTGTTGCTACACAAGGAAGTGCCCCAGGAAATACACTAAGGGCATTTTGATGAGGAAAAATGTAAATGAAGAGCTCATGAATTTTTATGCTGCTATATAGGACCCTGGTCAGACCCCACTTGGAGTACTGTACTCAGTTCTGGTCGCCTCACTACAGGAAGGATGTGGAAACCATAGAAAGGGTGCAGGGGAGATTTACGAGGATGTTGCCTGGATTGGGGAGTATGCCTTAAGAAAGCAGGTTGAGTGCACTCGGCCTTTCCTCCTTGGAGCGAAGGAGGATGAGAGGTGACTTGATAGAGGTGTATAAGATGATGAGAGGCATTGATCGTATGGATAGTCAGAGGCTTTTTCCCAGGGCTGAAATGGCTGCCACAAGAGGGCACAAGTTTAAGGTGCTTGAGAGTAGGTACAGAGGAGATGTCAGGGGTAAGTTTTTTACGCAGAGAGTGGTGAGTGTGTGGAATAGGCTGCAGGCGACGGTGGTGGAGGAGGATATGATAGGGTTTTCTAAGATCCTTTTGGATAGGTACATGGAGCTTAAAAAAATAGAGGGCTATGTGTAACCCTAATAATTTCTAAGGTAGGGACATGTTTGGCACAACTTTGTGGGCCAAAGGGCCTGTATTGTGTTGTACGTTTTCTATGTTTCTATGTTTCTACGAAGTGACATACTGGTCAAGAATGAACCAAGACATCAGCCAGACAACAACTTCATGTGAAATATGTCTTACCTGCAGACCAAGGCAGCAAGCAGAACCGCTTACACCACACCCTTTACCAGACAGGTCATACTTCAAAACTGGAACGGATTTGTTTGATTGTAACTGAAAGAGTCATACTGTGGTAACACGAGGAAATCTGCAGATGCTGGAATTTCAAGCAACACACATAAAGGTTGCTGGTGAACACAGCAGGCCAGACAGCATCTCTAGGAAGCTCCACTTTCAAATCTCTTTCAGTTAGTCCTGATGAAGGGTCTTAGCCCGAAATGTCGACTGTACCTCTTCCTAGAGATGCTGCCTGGCCTGCTGTGTTCACCAGCAACTTTTATGTGTGATACTGTGGTAACAGACTACTTTTCAAATTACACAGAGATTGCAACACTGCAATCAATATCCAGCAAAGCGGTCATCACCTTCCTGAAAGCTGTGTTTGAGAGGCATGGAGTTCCATGTGAAGTGGTATCAGACAATGGTCCACAATTTTCCAGCCGTGAATTCAAGTCCTTAGCCAATGATTGGGAGATTCAACATATAACTTCAAGCCCACATCACCCAAAATCTAATAGTCCAGCAGAGAGCTTGGTCAAGGTAGTAGAAGGGCCTCATAGCGAAGGCGTAAGATGGACAAGAGGACTTCAACCAAAGTCTGATGATTCACAGAAGTGCGTCACTGCAGAATGACCTTTTACTTGCCTAAACGCTGACGGGTCAACACACATGTACTAGCTTTCCAGTGCATGAAAATCTGTCAACAAATGAAGGAGCACACAAAGTAAAACTGGCTAAAGAGACAAGAAAACAGAAACAATATCACATGACTGGGAAAAAAAAACTACCAGTCTAGAAGCCTGGGGATCACGTGCAAATCTGAGATGATTCTGGCACATGGTCCATATAAGGATATGTGCAAGAGGAAGGTGCTGCACATTCCTACCACATCTGGATAGAGCAAGGAAGACCTCTGAGAAGGAACCGTGTGGATCTATGAGCATAAACTCCAAACCATAGTTGTGACACGTTACCTGTCAATACACCAATGGGGCCAACAGAAGTGAAAAATGAACTTGTTGATCAGAGTTCTCAGAAAAACACCAATGATAACACAGCAGAGGAAAGCAATACATCTGTGAAAACAAATGGAAGACCAAAAAGGATCATCAAACCACCTCAGAGACTGACTGAGAGTTGTTGGGTGAATAAGGGTGTGTATTTGCTCATTACAATTGAAGTTAATGTAAATATCTTTGTTGGAAAGCATTATTGTTTCTTGCAGGTTTATGAAGACAGAGTATTGTGTTTGTTTTTCTTTAAAGGGGAAGTTATGTTATTACATCTTTACATAACAAAAAACTTCAGTTCCCAGTATGCAATGCAGGTGGGTTTACCCGGAACCGTAAGTAGTTTTAGTGAGCTGGTTACATGCACTCAAGTCAAGCTGAATCCATTCTGTAAATACGTATGTGTTAGTTTTACCCATGCAAAGTCTGTCTTCATTTAGAACAAACATAACAATACCCTCCCCAGAAGAGTTCCCCAATGATCCAGAAATCTGATGTCCTGCCTTCTGCAACAGTTTCTCAGCCACGTGTTAAAGTGCTAAAACATGCAATTCTTATCCTCACCGGCACTTGGCACAGGCAGAAATCCAGAGATTATTATCCTGGAGGTCCTGCTATACAGATTTCTACCTAACTCCCTGCATTCTGTCTTATGAGGAGTAATACAGTGGAGGGGCCTCTGCAAAGGATCAGAAGACGTTGTTTGCAAATGCAGCCAGCTTCATCATGGGCACTAGCCTCCTTGCACTGAGGACATTTTCAAAAGGCAATGCCTCAATAAGGCAGCATCCAACATTAAGGACCCCCATAACACAGAATGTGCTCTGTTCTTATTATGACGATCAGAGAGGAGGCACAGGAGCCTGAAGGAGCAGCTTCTTCCCCTCTGCCATCAGATCTCTGAATGGACAATGAGCCATTCCATGAAAACTACCTATTTTAGCTCGCTTTTTACACTACCCATTTAATTAAATTTTTAATATATATTTTGATTGTAATTTATAGCATTTTTATTTATTGCACTGTACTGTTACCACAAAACAATAAATCTCATGATATTTGTCAGTGATATTAAACCTGATTCTAACTCTGATTTGGAGTCATTATTCTGCTCTGCTCTTTACCAACAGAACCTGCAGATAGTGGTAAACATGGCCCAGTTCATCACAGGCTTGTTACTTCATTCTGTCTAGTCCATCTTCATTGTACATTGCACAGGAAGACTCAGGAAGGTGTCATTACTAGAGGTCCCTCCAGGAGAGGAGAGAGGAGCTTGAAAACCTGGCTATCTGGACTTGAGAACAACTTCTCTCCCACTGCAATCAGATATTTGAACAAATCACACAGTTTCCAGTGGTGCTGCCATGTTCTTGTACTCTTAATATTATCTCTCTCAATTATTCCGTCTTTGTTGTTGTGATCTGTGCACAACAATATATATATTAAATAAAAGCACAGACACAGGAGATGGTCTTAACTGGTGTATTCACATTGCAGCGAGAGCAAGACTGAGAACGGTGTGCCTGCATAGACAACAATACGTAGTGCTAAGAAATAGATCCATACATTACACATCCTCTCCTTTAGATTAATGCAACATAAAATTGTATATATACAAAACAGTAAATTTCTCTTTCATAAACCCAGAATGCAAAGAAACAATAACATTCCATAACTAACTTCACAGTTCTAAAGATTCAATCTTTTAGGTTGTGCTCTGTTTCTTTCAGGATAGCAGAAAACCCAGGTTTTCTAACACTGCGGTGCACAGTTTAGAGTGAACCACACCATGACATCCACACATCAGTGTTCTTTGACATACCAACAGTTGGTCTCACTGAGAACTCTGGAAACAGAGGGTTACCATGAGTTAAACATCCTTGCATGGTTATATCATTGACTTTTGACAATGTGGAGTCATTCCTTGTTTCCCTTTGTATTTTGGAATTTGTTACTGGCAACTGCTCCACTAATGTGGTGTGGAACACTTCTGCTGTGTTACAGAATGAAGACTTTTCTTCTTCAGTTGCCAGTAGTGGAAGACATGACACGCCACCGGCATTACTTTTTTGTTTGGTAGCCTTGAACTCTATGTCATAAAAGTGGGCTCCTAGGAGTAGTGCCCAACATTTTAACTGGAAAGCAGTCATTACTGGAATTCCCTTCCTGGGATTAAAAATGTACATGTGGGGCTGGTGATCTGTGATTAGTGTAAAATTTTACCCGTAGAGGTAGGGGTGGAACTTCTTTATTCCCCAAATTAGACCAACAGCCTCTCGGTTGATCTGTGCGTAGTTGTGTTCTGCGCTTGTCAGTGATCTTGAAGCAAATGCAAACAGGCGTTAAGATCAATCTTCCATAGTGTGTGACAAGACGGCTCCGATACCGTAAGAGAACACATCACATGTAAGCCTGATGGGCAGGGATGGGTCATAATGGGTGAGCAGTTCATCGGATGTTATTGTATCTTTGTTTCCTTGAATGCTCTTTCACATCTGACCATTCCCACTTTGCTGCTGTCTGCAACAGTGCATTCAATGAGTGCAGCACTGTAGCGATGTTTCAAAGAAACCGGTGGTAGTGGTTACAAGGCCCAAGTATCACCTGAGTTGTGACATATTTTCTGGTTTGGGTGCCTGTAGCACTGTTTCTAACTTCTCTTGTGCCTTATGGAAGCCATGCTTGTCAATGACATGGCCACAATATGAGATTTCATCCATGAAAAACTCACATTTCTCTCTCTTTGCATGCAGACCATACTCACTCAGCTTGGTAAGTACTTTACCAAGGTTCTGGAGGCGCTCTGCATCATTTCTGCCAGTCACAATGATGTCATTAAGGTAACATTATGTTCCTGGGATATCTTGACGTTCTTGGTCCATGCTCTTTGCCAAATTGCTGGAGATGATGCGAATCTAAACACGGGGAGAGTACACTGGAACAGTCCCTTGTGAGTGTTGATTGTGAGGAACTTCCTGCTTGACTCCTCAATCTCCATTTCCCAAAAGGCTTATGACCTCTCCCCTCCTGCCAAATATGCAAAAATGTCTTGTATTCATGGCAGGGATACTGCCCATTACACACCTTGAAATCCCCACATATGTGAATGGCTGTGGCCTTCCCTTTCCTGATCACTGGACAATGAGCATGGCCCAATCGCTCCACTCAACCTTGGAGAGAATCCCAGATGCCTCCAAGCTCTGCACTTCAACATCCACTTTCGGACATAGTGTGTAAGGCATTGGGTGCGCTTTATGGAACCTTGGTGTTGCTGTTTCATCCTGTTCAAATCTGACCTTCATGCCTCTGAGTTTACCAATCCCCTTCTCAAACACCTTCTCATTAGCATTAAGCAGCCATGCCAGTCTCTGGTTATTGCTACTGTTTGGACTCCCACTGCCTGTTGATGTCATACTGAGAACATGGATTGTGTGCCAGTCTAGTTGGATTTTTCTCAACCATTCACGTCCAAAAAGTCCTGGCCCTCCATTTTTCAATACATAAAGCTCTAACTGCGGTTCCTGGTCTCCATATACTACATTTACTTTCAGTTTGCCTTTGGGAGACACTTTTTGGCCTCTGTTTTTAGCATCACTCGGGTCTTTTCTAATGGTATCTTAGAAAACAGCCTGTTGTAGTCAGCCTCTGGAATTATAGACAAAACTGACCCTGTATCCAGCTCCATTTTCAGTTTTACGTCAGACCCATTTATGGTGATCCATATTATATTGTGATCTGCTTCAGTAATACTATGCATTTTTTGGGAAGACAGCTCAATTTTGTCAGACTCTATGTTGTCTGATTCTGTTTTATGTTCGGTAACTTTATGCATTTGCTTAATTTTGTGTTTGAGACTTTTCAATCGGTTATGCTTTTTGTCTGCCTTGCACATTGTCTCTCTGTGATCTTACTTATGACACTTTCTGCAGACTTTTTCTTTGAACCAATAGTAATTTGCATCATGGGAGGATTTGCCTCATCAATAACAACTTTGGGTTTTTGCACCATTCAGGGACATTCTGTGCCTTAACATTCTAACCTCCTTTTCTCTAGTTCTGCAGCATCCTTTGCTGCAGTCTCTAATGATATTGCAGTGGTCAATGCCCATTCTAAGGTTAGGTCTCTTTCGGATAATAGCCTCTGTTAAGTGCTTTGACTATGCGTGCCACTTATAAGCCTGTTCCTTAATGCATCAGAAAATCCATTTCTAAAGTCACAGTACTGGGAAAGTTTGTGCAGTTCTGCAATGTATTTAGAAATGTTTTCATCTTCTGACTGGTTCCTTTTGTAAAATCTAAATCTCTGAGCTATTATCAGCAGTTTAGGGCTCAAGTGATTTTGTAAAATTGTAACAATTTCTTCAAACATCTTGCTTGCTGGCTTTGCAGGGCTTACTAGATTGCTCAAGAGACACTGTTCTTGGGCCCATTAAGCTGAGAAGCGTACGGGTTTTCTTTAGTTCCTCCACATTGGTCATGTTACAATATCGTTCAACCCTCTCAATATATGACTCTCAGTCTTCATTAGCACTATAAAATTTGTCAACATTCCCGATTGAAGCTATCGGCAAGTGATTTTCACTTTAAATTCAGTGCGTCTTTCACTGTTACTATGTACTGTACTCACAGTTAACAGCATCTGTAACATGCTGTTTAAATCTCACTGTTCCATTCCGTAACTGTTGGTGCAGTTGGTGATATTCTCTGACATTCAAATTCGTAATCATCGTCAATCATTGTTGGGTCTGTGCACAACACATCAATTAAATAAAAGCACGCATGTGTGAGACAGCTTTAATGTATGTGTGTTTGTATGATTGATATAGATAGATAGAGAGAGATAGAGATAGAGAGAGAGAGAAAGAGAGAGAGAGAAAGAGAGAGCGAGATCGAGAACAACGTGCTTGGCATGGGCAACAGTTCAGTATGTAGTGCTAAGGGGCGGTGGTCATTGCTCTTAAAGAAATAGATCCATACATTACACTTGTCACTTTAGTGTTCCTTTTTGCAGCACTTCAGACTGCACAATCTTTGCACTATACTGCTATTTTGCACCACTATAGTATTTATTGTTAAATTTATTATCTTATATACTGTTCACTCCATGAGCTTCTGCTGTTACGAGAATACACATAAAATTAAGATGTTTGCTGGCCTGGGCTAGCATCAGTGGCATCAGCAGTTGGTCTGCCACCTGCCCTCAGGGGAAGGAGAGATAAGGAACAATGGAGCAGCGTCTGGAGATGTGTAATGAAGGGATGTGGGAGAGAGAGCTGTCTGGAGCGGCTCCCCCCTTTGAACCCTGAACTGTTTGAAGTGATGGACAGGCGATACCCCAGCAGGGGGATAAAAAGGGACAGGTTCGCTAAGACAGACACACACGCCACCCGAGGTAACGAGACCCTGGAAGCGGTGCGCCTCTCATGAGTGGGTGAGAAGCCTCAGACAACGACAAGGGTGGAAAGGTACGATCAGCGGGAACCCGGTGTGTGTCCGCCCTTGCCTGGGTGCCGGGTTCACTGCAGAGGATCGACCGCAGCTGGAGGAGGGGTCACAGTCGGTGACCTCAGGTGACATCACCAAGGACCCGCCCAAAAGCTGTTTGTGAGCCATCTCGCTGGTCTGTGAGCCATCTTGCTGGTCTGTGAGTGAAGCCGTTCTGAATGATCAGTTGTTCCTATTCTATGTCTCTCTTCCCCCACCTTGTCCATCGCCATGGCAACGATTACTGCGAACTGAACTTTGAGTCATTTTGAAATTTGGTCATTTACCCCTAGACAACGATAGAGCTTGATTGATGCTGTTATCTTAATTCTGTGCACATGTGTGGTTATCATTGTTGAATTGTTGCATTTATTATCCTTTCGATTACTGTGTTGCTTGTTTCTTTAATAAAACTTTCTTAGTTCTAGTACTCCAGACTCCAACTGAGTGATCCATTTCTGCTGGTTTGGCAACCCAGTTACGGGGTACGTAACATAAGTGGGGGCTCGTCCGGGATTTTGAACGTTAAATTTGGGACGGAGTAAATTGATTGGGTTAAAATTCCCGAAAGAAAGAAAAGACAAACAGCAGAAATGGAGGTTAAGGAATTTATAAAGGCGCCGACCTTGGAGGCATTAGAGGATGCCAGGAAATCGGAATTGATAGCTGTGGCCAAACGGGTGAATCTTGCTAAGGTGAAGTCGACAATGAGGAGAGAGGAGATACACAGAGCTATTGTAGAGCACTATGTATCTAAAGGTGTGTTTCCCCAAGGTGAGCTGGGGGAGGTATCTGTTGAAAAACCTGCTGGAGACACGGTACAGGTACAGCTTGAAAAACTGAGACTCGAGCACGAGTTCCGGGTACGGCAGTTAGAACACGAAGAGAAGCAGTTAGAAAGGCAAGAGAGAGAGTTAGAAAGGCGGGAGAGAGAGAAAGAGGTAGAAAGGCAAGAGAGAGAAAGACAGTTGGAGAGAGAAGAGAGAGAGAGGGACAGACAGATGGAGAGAGAGGAGAAACAGAGGGAAAGGGAATTTGAGCTGGAGAAGTTAAAGATAAGGGCCGAGCAGGGGCTCGTGCCGAACCAAGGTGGAGGGTTCCGGGCGACCCAGGAGGTTAGGCTGGTTCCCCCATTTGACGATACCGATGTGGATCGGTACTTTCTCCACTTCGAAAAGGTGGCTATAAGTCAGGAATGGCCGAGGGATAAGTGGGTTGTTTTACTTCAGAGTGTACTGAAAGGGAAGGCCCAACAAGCTTACTCCGCTTTATCCGCGGAAGATGCCCAGAAGTATGAGGTGGTGAAGGAGGCCATCCTCAGGATTTATGAGTTGGTCCCGGAGGCATACCGGCAGAGGTTCCGGAATGCGAGGAAGCGGTGGGACCGCACGTATTTGGAGTTTGCTCGTGAGATGCAAACATATTGTGAGCGTTGGTGCGCCTCGAAAGGGGTAGAGGGGGATTATGACAGACTGCTGCAGCTGATTCTGATTGAGCAGTTTAAAGGTTGTGTCCCTGAGGGTATGAGACCCTACCTCGATGAGAAAGAGGCAGCCACGTTAGCCGCAACTGCTAAGTTAGCGGATGAGTATGCGTTGACGCATAAAATGAAGTTTGCCCCGAGTAAAGGCTACCAGAAGGGTAGTCAGGACGGCGGGGAGAGTCCGCCGGAAAAGTCAGAAAGTAAGCCGGGGACTAGTGAAAAGGATAAGGTAGACCGGGAGCAGTCTGGTAGGAAGTCTCCTGGGGTCGTCTGTTATAATTGTGGGAAAGTCGGACACTTTGCGTCCAGGTGCTTTGCCCCAAGGAAGGAGACGGGGAAAGGAAAAGCGGAAATTTTGAATGGCTGTATTGAGCTGTTAAGCGAACCGCTAGGGAAGGACAGGTCTGAAAAAGTCCAGGAAGGGCGCGAGAGGTTTATCTCGGCCGGACTGGTGTCAGTGAAGGAGAGGTTAAAACCAGTTCCAGTGCGGATCTGGAGAGACACGGGAGCGTGTCAGTCACTAATACTGAGGAGTGTATTAGAGTTTAGCTCAGAGACCCAGACTGGGAAAGTAGAGGTCAAAGGTGTTGGGGAAGGGACAGAGTCAGTCCCTTTGCACCAGATACATTTACAGAGCAACCTGGTCTCTGGACTAGTCACGATCGGGGTGAGGTCCGAATTACCGATGAAAGACGTGGAAGTCTTGCTCGGTAATGACATCGCCGGAGGAATCGTGTTCCCAGTCGTGAGATTGACGGGTCAGCCTGCCAGCATGGAGGCCCCGCCCGCGATGGTGAATTTGGCTGAAACATTTCTGCCAACCTTGTACGAGACAGGGTGTAGTGAGGTAAGAGGTAGTGAGGGAGCTGGGACGGACGTAGCAGTAGCCAGGAAAGAATTTGTGCAGACGCAGGAGCGAGACGAGGGGCTGATGGTTTTTGCCGAGACCGCTCTCTCTGACACAGCCTTGACAAGGGAACTAGTAGGCTATTGTGCGGATGAGGAAGTGCTAAGGAAGAAAGGGAAATCAAGGACAGTATCCGCAGATGAGGAGTGGGGGGTGGTGCAAAAGAGTTATGGGGATGAAGTTTTTAACATGGCCCACGAGGTACCCCCCGGTGGACATTTTGCGGTGCTGGAGGAAACAGTTGGTGGAATCATGAAAGAGATTTACCGGCTGCCCAGGGGGAAGAATGTTATTGATCATGACCGACGCGAACTGAGACGGTCACCGGCTTTTGATATGCTAACAAACCTAGTCGGTGTTAGCGTGGAAATCAATGAAGCTAGGGGCCCCTTGATAAGAGGAAAAAACCATTTTGAAAAGATTAGGATGGGATCGGTCAGATGGGAGAAGGCTATTGTTTTGGCCAGGTCTACTGATAAGGTCTCTCCCTTAATCCCCGAAGGAGTAATTAAACGACTCGCACCCATGTGTTTGATTGTCCCGAGGAAATGCAAAGAACTGGGACGTTGGGTGATTGTGGTTACAATAGGGCAGCCAAGTAAACAACACCCATATTTTTTGAGTAATTCAGTGACTAAAGGGCTGATGAACACAGAGGTGTGTATTGGTAATTTAACACGGCTGTCTGAAGCCAGCTTGATAGTGAACCTTGAAAAAAATGAATTCGGCCACACGAAGGTCACTTACCTGGGAATTGTGGTGACACAGGGGCAGCTGGCAGTGATGCAAGCTACAGTGCAGGCTATCGCTGACCTCCCAACCCCGACAGACAAGAGGGCCCTCAGAAGGCTTTTGGAGATGGTGGGGTACTGCAGGAAGTTTTGCAATAACTCTGCGGTCAATACCCGTTCCCCTCCTACTAAGCCCTTGCGAGAGAAAACTGAGTCGGAATGGGACGACCCTTGTTGTTGTGGTCTGGGACAAAAACCAAATGAGAGGGTACATTGGTCGCAAGTCATCAGTGTTTTTGGCCACTATGAAGTTTGCTGAGTTGGAGCCTGGTCTAAGGGATTATTAATAACACGTGTAAAAGGAACAGAAAATGTGATGACTGTCTGTCAAGGTGTTGACAGCTTCAAATTCTCTGTATTAGCTAAATAACTGTTAAAGATGTATATTGTGTATGTATCAGATAATGTAGTCATGTTTGTAATTTTTACCTCCCGGTAAAAATCCTTAAAGGGGGGAAGTGTTATGAGAATACACATAAAATTAAGATGTTTGCTGGCCTGGGCTAGCATCAGTGGCATCAGCAGTTGGTCTGCCACCTGCCCTCAGGGGAAGGAGAGATAAGGAACAATGGAGCAGCGTCTGGAGATGTGTAATGAAGGGATGTGGGAGAGAGAGCTGTCTGGAGCGGCTCCCCCCTTTGAACCCTGAACTGTTTGAAGTGATGGACAGGCGATACCCCAGCAGGGGGATAAAAAGGGACAGGTTCGCTAAGACAGACACACACGCCACCCGAGGTAACGAGACCCTGGAAGCGGTGCGCCTCTCACGAGTGGGTGAGAAGCCTCAGACAACGACAAGGGTGGAAAGGTACGATCAGCGGGAACCCGGTGTGTGTCCGCCCTTGCCTGGGTGCCGGGTTCACTGCAGAGGATCGACCGCAGCTGGAGGAGGGGTCACAGTCGGTGACCTCAGGTGACATCACCAAGGACCCGCCCAAAAGCTGTTTGTGAGCCATCTCGCTGGTCTGTGAGCCATCTTGCTGGTCTGTGAGTGAAGCCGTTCTGAATGATCAGTTGTTCCTATTCTATGTCTCTCTTCCCCCACCTTGTCCATCGCCATGGCAACGATTACTGCGAACTGAACTTTGAGTCATTTTGAAATTTGGTCATTTACCCCTAGACAACGATAGAGCTTGATTGATGCTGTTATCTTAATTCTGTGCACATGTGTGGTTATCATTGTTGAATTGTTGCATTTATTATCCTTTCGATTACTGTGTTGCTTGTTTCTTTAATAAAACTTTCTTAGTTCTAGTACTCCAGACTCCAACTGAGTGATCCATTTCTGCTGGTTTGGCAACCCAGTTACGGGGTACGTAACACTGCAAAGAAGTAATTTCACTGCACCCTGGTCAATAAATCCTGGCCAGGTGTTCTGATGAATGGTCTCAGCCTGAAATGTCGACTCTTTATTCCTCTCCATAGACACTGCCTGACCTGCTGAGTTTCTCCAGCATTTTGTGTGTGTAAAATTTCTCTTTGCATTATCTCTTCCTATGCCGCTGTGTAGTATACTGGTGAGATCACACCTGCAATATTGTGTATTGTGTATAGTTCTGGTCACCATACTGTTGAAAAATTGTGATTTGTAGGACGATAGGACATAGGAGAAGAATTAGGCCATTCAGCTAATTGAGTCACTTCTTCATGGCCGAACCGTTTCCCTCTCAACCCCATTCTCCCCATAACCTTTCACACCTTGACTAATCCAAAATCTAGCCACCTCCATCTTAATTACACCCAGTGATCTGGCCTCCACAGCTGCTGTGGCAACGAATTCCACAGATTCACTACTCTCTGGCTAAAGAAATTCCTCCTTATCCCTCTTCTATTTTGAGGTACTAGACTCCCCCACCAAAGGAAACATCCTCTTCACATTCATTCTATTTAGGCCTTTCGATAATCGATAGGTTTCAATGAGATCCCTGCTCATTCTTCTAAATTCCGGAGACTACAGGCCCAGAGCCTGCAATTGCTGCTCATATGATAACACTTTTATTCCCGGAATCATTTTTATGAACCTTCTCTGAACCCTCTCCAACGTCAGCACCTCCTAAGGGGCACAAAACTGCTCACAGAACTCCAAGCGAGGCCTCACCAGTGCCTTTTACAGCCTCAGCATTACATGTTTGTTTTTATATTCTAGTCCTTTCGAAATGAATGCTAACATTGCATTTGCATTCCCCACTACCGATTCAACCTGCAAATTAACCTTTAGGAAATCCTGCACAAGGACTCCCTAATCCCTGTGTACCTTGGATTTTTGAATTTTCTCTCCATTTAGAAAATACCCTATGCTTTTATTCCTTGTACCAAAGTGCGTGACCATTCATTTTCCGGTATTGTATTCCACCTGCCACCTCTTTTGCCATTCTCCTTATCTGTCTAAGTCCTTCTGTGGCCTCTCTGCTTCCTCAACAGTGCCTGCCCCTCCACCTATCTTTGTATCTTCCACAAATTTGGCCATAAAGCCAGCAATTTCAGCTAGAGAGGGTGCAGAAACAATTCATTCGAGGGGTAAGTTATAAGGAGACACTGAACAGTCTGGACAATATACTAATCAAATTTAATGTCCATCAGCCACCCATTTTACAGGAACCATCATATCTTAACGAGGTATTCTGCTATCAGTCAGTGACTTTTAAACCTGTCCCTAAATATTTGAGAGGAGTTCATAAAATTTGCATTCAATTTCACGTTTCCATAGATTGATTAGACAGCATCACTTGTTTTACATTTTCAGGTGTTTAACAAAACAACTAAAATGTTAACGCAGCATTTTGAACAGAAAAATTTCATTCTGTTGTATGTATACTATATGTGATTTGTTCCAATTACTTTTGTTTATCCCTGCACGGAATTAAAGTTATGACTCCCTTCCAAAAAGGAGCCTCAGATAAATAATGAATTTTCTGATGCTGTGAAGGTTTAGCTGCCTGAGTACATGATCTTGCTGCACATTTAAAGATGCATAACTCCAGAGTATTTCTGGAATCCTTACCAAAATAAACACATCTGGAATTTTTATTCCCATCAAGTTCCCTTTAATTACGTAACTATAGTTGTGTAAACTTTGTTGCATTGATTTATATTTAGGTCTGTCAGTCAGCTTTGTGGATATACTTTAATAACCATTCCTTCCAGACTGAGAATGAAATAAAGCAATTTAAATGTCAATTCAGCTTTAAATTAACAGATCAACCATGTGAACATCTTGAAGTATTTAAGCAGGAGAACAATTCTGGAGTAGGATTCAAAAATATGGTTGTCCTTGTTTGTTTGACTATAACAAAATATTCTAGTTATTTTGCAGTACATTTATTCCTCATGTGTATTCCTCTTTCTTCTCCATCTCTCAAAAATCACGATCCTTGCAGTTCATGTGAGTAGCTCCCTGATAGGAATGCGGTTTACTGCTTAGACAGTGATTGTCAGGAATCTATTCTATTATGGATTCAATGCTGGAGTATGATCATGTTGTTACCTAGGAGATACAGCACAGGAACAAGCCAATTGGCACAAGTGGCCCATGTGAGTGTTTCATCCAATTTCTTTTCACATTCTCAGCATAATTCCATCACTCCAATATGTGCATTGGTCTTGCCATTTCTGTCCTCATCCCATTGTCAAATATGTGCAAAATATGGTTTCTTTTGATGTACGATCAGGAGAGCGTCTGGCTTTACTTTTATCTCTGCAGCTGTGGGAAAATACTTCTCTCTGCTAATGTTTAATCTCAGCAAAGTTTAGTTTCGACCTGAACCATTGACCATCTCTTTGCCTCCACAGATGCTGCATGACTTGCTGAGCTCTTCAAGCAGTTTATTTTTGTTCTATTTCTCTCTGCTCTCTGGAGGTTCAGTGCCACAGAAACAGAGCTGAAAATCTGGTGGAGAGGTCAGTTGAAATGAATGTAAGGGAAACCCAAGGGATTCTATAAGAGACATGCAATCCTTCCTATTGATAGTTTTCCTCTGACACACAGAGGAAAATGTCTTTGATAAACGTTAGAACCCGCTGTTGTCTTCACAGTTTAAGGATCAGTTAGAGCTGTGAAGATTGAATTACTGAGATGCAGATATGAGTGGAATAAAAAATGACCAGCTCCACTCTTTCTAGGTCACTGTGTCCACTCACAGTTTGTTTACCTAAAGTCCTCAATATATGGCATTCCAGTTACCACTTAAAGCCACCATGTGCATCTTTGGGGGTGGCGGGGGAGGGAGGTGTGATAACTGAGGTGCAGGTTACAGGTGTCAGGGCCAGAAACATCTCTCGTGAATCTGCTCCAAATCAATTTTAGATTTTAAAATACTTTGCTTAGATTTACTTTTAATAGGCTTTGAATGTTTTTGGAAGCTCCTGAATGCCAGAAGCGTTCAGAAACATTCAAAGTCCTGGTGGAATCAGAATCAGGTTTAATATCACCGGCATATGTCATGAAATTTGTTAACTTAGTGACTGCAGTACAGTGTAATACATGATAAATATAGAAAAAATGTGTACAGTAAGCATGTGTGTATGCATATATATTTTTAATTTGCACTTATTTATCATATATATATATAAAATTAAATTAGTAGTGCAAAAGTAGAAATAAAAATGTAGTAAAGTTGTGTTCATGGATTCAATGTTCATTCAGAAATTGGATGGCAGATGGGAAGAAACTGTTCCTAAATCGTTGAGTGTGTGTCTTCAGCTTCAATGCCTCCTTCCTGATGGTAGAAATGAGAACAGCCATGTCCTGGGGATGGGGATCTGTGTGCTCAAACTGGCATTGTTTTGTGATCATGGCTTCTTCGGGACCATCCATGTGATGGCATGGTGCAAGATCCCTCTCAGGTCCTCCCCAGCTAGTACTGGCTTTGGATAGTGGTTCTGCTTAAGCATATGGGGAAGCAACTTATTGCTCTTGAGCTTTGCATTCAAAGTTCGTGACCAATTTCATTACACATTTCTCAGTAATGTAAATATGACAGATAATGACAATATCCTTGCTAAGATTAGACTAGGAACACAGCACAGATAAAGCCTTTAAACTTCATAATACTGTATCCTACTTTTGGACATATGTTTTCATTTATTTGTTTTGTTTTTATATGTAACATGTGCCAGATTGCTTTTGCAGAGTAGATCAGGTGCCCTCATAAAATGTGAACATAAATTAGGAAAACACGGGTCAGCCTTTTCCTCCATCAGAATGCCAATGTTCCATTTAAATATAATTAAATGCATGAACAATTTGCTTTCCAAGACTGAAGATATTTGAGCAAGTCATCAGAACTTTACTTTCTTTAATTTTATTTTTATTTGGATAAGGTATTCGCAAGTATTATACAAACTTTTTTTACATGTATAACCGTTTCCTTTTTTTATATATGTAAAAATCTATAATTATTTATACATTCACAAGTACACATTGAGATGATATAAAAAGTAATTAGGCGCTTAAATAGATAATTACGTGCAGTTGTAATTCCACTCTATTAGACTAAGAAATTATAATGGTTGTTAAAAAAATAGTAATAACAGTGGTTGAATAATAATTTCCATGTATCTCTTCTGGTCCATAATATTGTATGTAGCCCTATGTAACTTCCATCATAGGTGTTTATATCTTAACTCGTTTATATTTGCTCCTACACACAAACATACTTATCCAATCCCTATGTACTTATTTACTTCATTTTATCATTTTTTTTCCTTTCCCAAATCTTTTCATTTACTTGTGTTAATTCCCCGTTTTCCAAAAAAGAACAGTAAACATTCGAACCAAGGGTGCTTACGTTAACACTATTACTATGTTGATGAGAAAAGCAGGTATAAACCATTAAGCGAGTCATCTAAAGTCTGCTTGCTTTGGGGTTATGAATTCAATCCATTTATTCCAAATTTGATAAAATTTTTCTTTTTGAATTCTCAGAGAGTAAGTCATCTTTTCCATTTTAAATATTTCGAAAATAATTTCATGTCAATCTCCTAATGTAGGTGATATTAGATTTAGCCACTATCTGGTGATCGGTTTCTTACTTGCCGCTAAAAGGGCCTGCAGCAGCTTTATATCTTTCTTCTGTTCCAAAAACAATACATGCCCCAAGTAGAGAGTCTCAAAGTTCAGAGGTAACTGGGTCTTAAATATCTGAACTAATGTTCTATGAATACCTTTCCAATATAAACTTAATTTAGGGCAATCCCCAAAAAATATGGAAATGATGTGCCTCCTTGGAGCCACACCTTCTCCAACACGTCACTTTTGTATCTTTATATTTTTCCTGGTATGGGGTCTTGAAGTATCTTATACTATTTTCTAACAATGTTCTCTCGAAATCAAAGAGTTAGTCGGAGACCACTGAAAGCCGCATATTTTTCCCCAAGCCTCCTCTGGAAGTACCAAGCCCACTTCTTTCTCCCACTTCTCTTTAATATACAATGTGTTTTCAGTTTTGACATGAAAGATGGCATTATATAATCGAGAAATTGATTTACTTGGTATTGAACTGTAAGCCAAATTCAGAATCTTGAAAAACTCTAATTCTACTATTGATAAGTCTGTATATCTACAACTCTGGTTAACATAGTGTCGTACTTGAAGGTACCTAAAAAAGTCATTGTGTTCTAGGCCATGTTTGTCCTGCAGGGATTGAAAACATTAGTACTTTTCAATGAGTACACTATGAATCCTGACATGAGACACAGCTGGTCTGTAAGGCGTTCAATAATTTCCATTTCAAGTTTCATCAGGGCCACTTCAATACCAACCTCATCACAACCACAGACCAAACAGGTGAATTTTACTGTTGAAGTGAGAATGACTTCTCTGCCATCAAGGCAGCGTTTGACTGACTGGCAGCATGGAACCAATGTAAACTGGAAGTCAAAGGGAATCAAAGAAAATGCTCCAATTGCTGGGGGTTTGAAGTCAATCATGCCAGACTGCACAGTCTTTCTCACCAGTTATCTTCAGCTGTTTTATTGCCAGGTCAAAAATGGGTAAGTTTGCTGAAGACTATACAATGTTTATGTCCTTTCACAATTCCTCAGCAATGAGGCAGTTCATGTTTGCTTGCAACTTGACAATGCTTAGTTATGGACTAACAAGTAGGAAGTAAACTTGCACACCAGAATGGTCAGGTAATGATTATTTCCAACTAGAGAGTCTATTCACCTGTCCTTGATATTTAGTGGCATTACTGTACGTTTGACAAGTCTTCCACCGTTAACATCCCGAGAGTCACCATTGACCAGAAACTTAACAGGGCCAGTCATATAAAAACAACGCTTACAACAAAACAAAGCACTGGGTATCCTGTGGCGAATGGCTTACTTCTCGGAACCTAACCTTTCAACCAGCTTTAAGGCACAAGTGCAGAAGGTTAGATTAGATTATGAGGACATGCAGTCCTCTTTTATTATCATTTAGTAATGCATGCATTAAAAAATGATACAATATTCCTCTGGCATGATATCACAGAAACACAGGACAGACCAAGACTGAAAAACTGACAAAAACTACATAATTACAACATATAATTACAACAGTGCAAGCAATACCGTAACTTGATGAAGAACAGGCCATGAGCACGGTAAAAAAGTTCAAAGTCTCTCGAAAGTCCCACATCTCACGCAGACGGGAGAAGGAAGAAAACTCTCCCTGCCATACCCGACCACAGTCTGACTCTGAGTCATCCGAAAACTTCGAGCTCCAACCAGCCCTGCGACACCAAGCACCAAGCACCATCTCTGCCGAATGCTTTGACCCCAGCCCCAGCTGCCAGCAGCAGGCAAAGCCAAGTATTTTGGGGCCTTCCCTCCGGAGATTCTCAATCGCACAGTAGCAGCGGCAGCGAACCGGGCATTTCAGAAGTTACTCCAGATGTTCCTCCATGCTCTCATGGCTGTCTCCATCAAATCAGAATTGTGCACGGCCCCTATTTAACGAATACGATATCATTTCACCGGAGAGGCTACGCGCGCTGCGTCACGCCGCCATCTTCTCCTCCCACCAATGTGATGGTGATCCCAGGTGATGGCATTTCCAATGTTTGCCAATTCCAACAGCTCTTCAGAACTTCAACAACATTCAGGGCAAAGCAGGCAACGTAATTGGCACCCTATCCACCATGACACTGTGGAAATTTACAGCGGTCAATTAAACTATTACTCTGCATGTCTGTGGGATGTGGAAGGAAATTAGAGCACCATGAAGTCACAGGGAAAAAGTGCAAATTAAACACAAATGGTTAGAAATGAATTCAGATCTCTGATGTTATGAGTCAGCATCTCCTCTGTGCCAATGTGCTCCAGAGCTGTGAGGTGACTAGTGAGGATAATCTGGAGCCATAGACTCTGCCACAAAGGGAACACCAAGTAGCTAATAGAGTTAGCATTTGGTTATTTTCATCATCAGTTGTATCTAACTGCCGTGTGCTCCTGAGGCATGAGCTCAAGTTTCTTAACACCATCCCAAATGCTCCTTACCTTTCCCAGAATCAGTGGGGATGTTTACATTTTCTCAAGGAGGCCTTGAATCACTTCAGTTGTCCATCTGAAAGTGTTCTCTTGTGACTGAGCTCAAAACAGAGCATCTGCTGTGAGACAATGCTGACAGATCAAAAAACATGACCAACGGTTCATGAAAACTGCTGGAATATCAACAGTGGTAGGAGGACCTCAAGATCTATGGAATACATATGATGGGAATAATGCATTATGTTTATCCAGAGTTTAGATGTGAAACAGATAGTGCATAGAAGATTGTGGGGTGAACTTATATAGCAGGGGTTCCAAACCTGGTGTCCACAGACCCCTCAGTTAATGGTCGGGATCTATGGGATAAAAAAGTTTAGGAAACCCTGTTATTGAGGAATATAAATTCATGGCGGATATAGATAAGGTGGATGGTGCAGTCTTTTTTCCCAGGGTAGGAAAGTCTAAACTTAAGGGCATAGTTTTATGCTGAGAGGGGAAAGATTTAAAAGAGACCTCAGGGAAAACTGTTACACATAAAAGGTGGTGGATATGTGGAATGAGCTGTCTGAGGTGGGTACAATAACAATACTTAAAAGGCACTTAGAGAGGTATGTGATAGGTAAATGTTTTGGGAAATAGGGTCAAACAAAGGCAAATGGGACTAGCTTGGCGACATCTTGGGCCATAGGACCTGTTTCCATGCTGTTTAACTCTATGAATCTACAGTGTGTGATCGTAATCATGTGATAATCACAGCTTGCTGAAATCGGTGAAATAAATTCTCACATCCAGAATATGGCTTTGTAGCTAACTCTAGTGGCCTTGCCTTTTCCCCTCCAAGTCAGCCTTTCAAAATAGCACACAATGTCCATGGATGCATCAGGTCTTCTGTGATTGATGCAGTTATTCCAGTGGATAGGCTTCAATTAATTTCAATAATTTAAATAGGGCGTGCTCCTTTCGTTAGTTTTTTTAATGATCCTTCCCCTCCCTCTCTGATTTTGATCCCAGATACGAATCTGTGTGCTTCCCCAGCACATGTTCCTGTGAGTGGCCATTCAAAAGAACACAGAACATAGCCCAAAATCATGATGATCATATATCAAATGAGCAATTCACATGCCTTTACACCATTCTGCTGTCTACACTTGACACTGTATTTACTGTGGTATTTATTATTGACATGGATTCTGTTTACTCTGAACTTTTTCCAAGCAAGGAATTTCTTTCCATCCCGGTGTATATGTAAACAAACTAAGCTGAATCTGAATGCGAATTGGATGTGTGCTACTAAAGACATCGAGGAAAAATGTTACAGGTAGGGTCATAGAGGAGTTCAGCATGGAAAGAGGTCCTTCACTCTAACTTGTCCATACAGACCAAGATACGCATCTAAACTCGTTCCATGTGCCCTCTTCTTTCCAATGTCTTGCCAACTCCTCCTATCTATTTACCCGTCTTAACTATCTTTTAAATGCTATGGTACCTGCCTCAAATACTTCCTCTGGGAGTTCATTCCATAAATTGATCACACTCTTCATGAAGAAGGGTCACAGAGCACTACAGTCCATCTAGTACATGCCAAACTATTCTTCTGCCTACCCCCAATTACCTGCACCTGAACCACAGCCTTCCTTACCCCTCCCATTCATGTACTTACCCAAATTTCTCTTAAATGCTGAAATTGAACCTGCATCCACCTCTTCCACAAGCAGCTTGTTTCACACTGACACCACCCTCTGAGTGGAAAAGTTCCCCTTAGGTATTTTATCTTTCTTAAATCATGACCTCTAGTTCTTGTCTCACTTAACTTTAGTGGAAAAAGCCTGCTTGTATTTACCCTGCCTATACCACTCATAAGACCCGGCTGGTGGCATACTGGCATCAGCGCCAGACTTCGGGACGAAAGGTCCCGAGTTTGAATCCAGCCAGCTCCCCTCCACGCTTTCCATCCGTGCTGGGTTACGAGCTGGTGATCTCTTTGGAAACTCACCAGGCAAAAGGCAATGGCAAACCACTGCTCTAACCTGCCTCGTACGTCAGAGAGGCGTGGAGGGAAATCATTTGCTAATCGGAGAAACTCCAGATGCGACGTACCTTTCCTTTTTACCACTCATAATTTTGTATGATTATCAGTATGTGCCATGTTGTATGATATGGGTCATCATGGTCTTTTTGTGCAACCTTCTCACTGGGCTCACATACACAAACTTGACTTGTTAGCTAATTCTGCTAACAGCCACGTGCCTCAGGAATGAGGAATGAGAAGGTCACCTTTCATAAGCAATGTATGTCTTGGGTCAGTATGATTCGGGGTTCAACCAAACAGGAAAGTTAGGATGTTCCAATTAAGGAATCAGAATCAGGTTTATTATCACCGGCATGGTTATAAAAAGCCATGGATGACAACAGAGGTGCGTCCACTACTGAAGGCCCATGACACAGCCCACAGATCGGGGGACAGGAGTACGCTTCGCTCAGCCAGATCTGCACTTTCACGAGGGATTAGGAAAGCGAAAAGGGCCTACGCGGGAAAAATACACGGACACTTCTGTGACACAGGTGACACCAGACGGATGTGGCAGGGAATTAAAGCTCTGACAGACTACAAGATCAGGCAGAAAACTGATGACAGCGACACCTCTCTACCAGACAGGCTTAACAATTTCTTTGCCCGCTTTGAAGCATCAAACACTACAGCAAGGGGAAGAGCCAGTCCCTTTTTACCATCTGACCAGCTGGCTCCAATCGTTGATCCAGAGCAAACATGGAGCACCTTTGCCAGGGTCAACACACGAAAAGCAGGAGGTCCCGACAACATCCCTGGACATGTGCTCAAGGAATGTGCTGATGTATTAGCAGATGTCCTGACAGACATTTTCAACATCTCCCTTAGTCAAGCTATTGTCCCCAGATGCTTCAAAACCTCTACAATCATCCCTGTAGCAAAGAAATCAGTTGTAGTCTGTCTGAATGATTACCGTCCCGTTGCCCTGACCCCCATAGTGATGAAATGTTTTGAACGGCTTGTCAAGCCTCATATCACAGCCAGCCTCACCTCATTGCTGGATCCTCTACAGTTTGCTTATCATCCAAATCGCTCTGCGGAGGATGCAATATCCACCACACTGCACACAGTTCTCTCTCACTTGGACAACAAAGACACTTATGCCAGAATCCTGTACATTGATTTCAGTTCAGCGTTCAATACCATCATCCTGCAGAGACTAGTGGAGAAACTGTCGCTGCTTGGCCTTAACACTGCCATGTGTTGCTGGATTCTAGATTTCTTGACAGAGAGACCACAGTCAGTCTGTGTTGGCAGGAACATCTCTGACTCCATCACACTGAGCACTGGATCACCACAAGGCTGTGTGCTTAGCCCATTGCTGTTTATACTGCTAACACATGACTGTGCAGCCAGATTCAAGGAGAACCTGATCATTAAATTTGCAGACGATACCACAGTGGTGGGGCTCATCAGCAAAAATGATGAAACTATGTACAGGGAGGAGGTCAACCACCTAGAGAGCTGGTGCAGGGATAACAACTTGATGCTTAATGTCATCAAAACCAAAGAGATGATTGTCGATTTCAGACGGTCTCAGCCTGAACACACACCCCTCTGCATCAGCGGCTCCACAGTGGAGAGAGTGGAAAACATCAAGTTCCTTGGGGTGCAGATCTCGGACAATCTCACCTGGTCCAGGAACACCACTGGGATTGTGAAACGGGCCCAGCAGAGATTGCGCTTTCTGAGGAAGCTTAAACAAGCATCACCCCCCACTAACATCTTAACTACATTCTACAGAGGCGTGGTTGAGAGTGTGCTGACCTTTTGCATCACAACCTGGTACTCCAGCTGCAGTGCTGTCGACAAAAAAGCCTTGCAGAGGGTGATTAGGGGAGCAGAGAAGATTATTGGGGTCTCCCTACCTTCTGTCCAAGACCTCTTTCAGAGTCAATGCCTCCAGAAGACACGGTACATCATTAAAGACCCCTCACACCCTCTTCATGAACTGTTAGTTCTTCTGCCATCAGGCAAACGTTACAGGAGCATCAAAACTAAAACCACAAGGCTACTAAACAGCTTCCACCCACAGGCAGTCAGACTGCTAAATAGCTGCTCCACCTGACTCTGCTTTGGACACTTTTAACTTGCACTGGACACTTATAACTGATTTAACTGACATGTGGCTGTAGTGTTTTACTATTTATTGTTATGTTTATTTAGTGTTGCGTTTGTTATGCTATGATTGCACTGCCCCTGAGAAACGCTGTCTCATTCTGTCCTGCAGAGCTGTTGTATGGTTAGAATGACAATAACGTTTTTTGAATCTTTGAATCTTGAATGTGACGTGAAATTTGTTAACTCAGCAGCAGCAGTTCAATGCAATAAATAATCTAGTAGAGAGAAAAAAAATTCATAAAAATAAATAAAATAAAAAATAATAGATAAACAAGTAAATCAATTACATATATTCAATAGATTTTTAAAAAATCTGCAAAATTCCTAAATGTGTCTATTTAGGAATCAGATGGCAGAGGGGAAGAAGCTGTTCCTGAATCACTGAGTGTGTGCTTTCAGGCTTCTGTATCTCCTACCTGATGGGAACAGTGAGAAAAGGGCATTAATTGTAGTGAATGCTATGTAAATACTGCCCCATACACAGTTATCGTTCACCAAGAAATGACAGATTGCGCTCCGGCATAAAATTTTGAGATAGTACATTTACCAATTTTTCAACTTTATCAAACAGTTAATAGGAAAAGAAAAAATGAAAAGGCCCATTATAGTTAAACCAGTCCAATGTGCACATACATGTTGGAGCTCGCTTCTGTAGTCGTTGGGTGTGTCTCCTTACTCACATGCTGAACCCACATTCTGTGTGAAATACACCAGTCACAGTTTGAACTTCCCTCGAAGACCATCGCAAATAAACTGGCTAACTCAAGGAGTGTTGGCACTTCCTCTTTAGCGCCATTCATCTGCACAAAGGACTTCTTACAATGGGGTCTCTCCTTTGAGTGGTATTCTGTTGGCATCTTCTCTTGTGCCCTGCTCTGCAGCTCCTGCCAAAAGACCCCAAACCAGACTACTGTCTGTGGTAATAACACGTGCAATGATGTGCCAGTTCCTGGTTGGAGAGCACTGAGCATGTGCGGGGTTTGCCAGAATGTATCAGCATGTGGTGGGGTTAGGATGTGTTTGTTTATTGCTCTAAATAAAAGTTCTTTAATTCTTCCAGAATATAATTCTTTGTTGTTAACCCACAGAATATTTAAATAGAAGTAACATAACATGGTGTCAGAAGTGTTTTTGGAAGAATAATACGGGAGAATCGAGAATCAAAGATGATTGAAAAAGAAGAAAAAAGTTCGAACGGTAATCGGTAATATGGAAGGTCTACAACCCCCACAAAAATTGCAGCTGACTGGGAGTGAAGCTGAGAATTGGAGGATATTCAAGCAACAATTTGAACTGTACTTATTGGCGATCAATTATGAAGAAAAGTCGGACAAAGTCAAAGTGGCGCATTTGCTCCATGTAATCGGGACTGAGACAGTAGAGGTATATAATAATTTTGTCTTTGAAGATGGAGATAATTTCAATTTAAAGTCAATAATGGACAGATTTGAAGTATTTTGTATACTGAAGCGTAATTTAACATATGAGCGATACAAATTCTTCATGTGTGCGCAGAAGGCTGCTGAAACAATTGATCAGTATGTTACGGAGTTCAGAAAGCGTAGTAAAACGTGCGAGTTCGGATTGCTCAAAGACTCTCTTATTAAAGATAGACTGGTTTGTGGCATTCGACATAAAGCTTTGAGAGAAAGGCTTTAGCGTGAGCAAGTTTTAAATTTTGAACAAGCTTTCGCACTCTGCAAAGCTTCTGAGACTGTAATGTCGCAGGCTGAAGAGCTTTTTGTTGAAAACTACAATGTAAATGCCATAAAAAGTGCAAATATATCAAGAAATATAATAATACGGCGACAAAACTGATGGTGAGCAAGACGGCGTTTGAAAAAAAAGTCACGTGATCGCTGTGCGCGGGAACAGGCACAATGGCAAAATTTGTTATTAACTGTGGTAAGATTAATCATTTTTCACGTTGTTGTAGACATCGAAAGAAGGAAAATGAAATGAAACAAGTAAATGCAGAGATTGAAGATGAACGTGAGGAATTTTATATAGATGTGCTTTATGAAAATGATGACATGGAGAATATAAAAGCAATTGCTGCAGTGTCTGAGGCGATCAAACAGGAGGCAATTGATGATGTGTAAAAGCGATGGCAGTAAGCGGTTGCTTCAATGCAAGTGATAATGAAAGAGACACTGAGAGAATATGAGATTCAGTCTAATCACCATCTAGAGCAAGAACGCTCACAGTGGGCACAGTATAAGCAATAAATGAAAGCTCAAGGAACAGAATTGATAAGTTTTATTGAAATGATGAAGTCTCAGCATAAAAACGAGATTACAAAGTTAATGAATGAATTAGATGAAGAAGATTCACCTCCCTGCTTCGCCTCCCCCACCCCTTTGTCTTTCAAATTACGGTTTTTTTTTCAACTACCAGCATTCTTCAAACCCTCCCCAAAGTTCTTCCTTCAGTCCTGACGAAGGGTTTCGGCCCGAAACGTCGACAAATCTTTTCAACTGATGCTGACTGACCTGCTGAGTTCCTCCAACGAATTGAATTGTGAGTGTTCCTTTGACAACAGCATCTGCAGATTATTTAGTGTCAACATCATCTTAAGTCTTTGCTCTCTTTCCAGCCCGGATGACGCCTTTCCTAAAACAAGAATAACCAAAACTGTACACAACACTCCAACTGCGACATATTTGGCACCCTCGCTGACGAAGGCCATCGTCCCTACCTATGACGCCACTTTCGGGGAGCAACACTCCAAAGCCCCGCTATTCTAAACCACTCCCCGTCCCGGGGTCCTATCATCCACTGTGAGTTCTGGATTTGCTTCTCAAAATCCAACAGCTCATACGAAGCAAAATAACCAACTCAAGATCCCCCTGTGAACTTGGTAATCTTCTTCACTGTCACGGCACCGCTAATTTAGTGTCATCTGCAAAACAGGCAAATGATTGATAAGGTATTCTTTATTGAACGCATTAATCACATCTGACATTCAGCCCCAAAATAACGTTGCCCATTAAATGTGTGTCACAATGGGGGACTTGTAGAAGTGCAATGCTTGACCTCTCCTCCTGGTGTTGTGAGTAGTTTCGTTGCTTTTTTTTTTACAAAATTCTTTATTACAAATGTCGGTGCTATACAATATTTACAAACCCAGTGACTAACATATTTACTACACTACAAACAGACAATACATCTTAAACCAATATATTGCCATCCTCATCAATGATGGCATTTACACCCCGCGGAGCCCAACGGTCCCGGAACACCTCTACGGTCGCCGTGGACTGTGCGTATTCCTTTTCAATGTTCACCCGGGCACGAACATACCCCCTAAACATAGCCAGGCAGTCCGCCCGGGGAGAACCTCCTGCCACCCTTTTCCAGGAGCCACGGATGGCAATTTTCGCCAGCCCCAGGAGCAAGTTGACAAGGACATCCTCATCCCTCTGTGCCCCCCTCCTTACTGGATGACCATATATAAATAGGGTGGGACTGAAATGCGACCAGAAGGCGAGAAGCAGCCCACGCAAAAACGCGAAAAGGGGCTGCAGCCTCACACACTCCACGTACATATGGTACACGGTCTCCTCCAGCCCGCAGAAGTGACACGCGGCTGGGAGATCCGTGTACAGACTAAAGAACTTATTGCAGGGCACTGCTTTATGCAGCACCCTCCAGCCGAGATCCCCAAGGTGCATGGGGAGGACTCCCTTGTAAAGGGACTTCCATTGGGGACCCCCCTCACCTCCAGGTGGAAAGACCGACCGCCATGGCGTGTCGGGACGGTGGACAAAGGCTAGGAAGTGGAGGGTGTGGAGCAGCA